>NC_061094.1:3897054-3912054 GCF_015104395.2 Macrobrachium nipponense
CATCTAGACCGAACGCTGAGATGTCACGTGACTGCAGGACCAAACCTGTCACTCTGGCAAAGCGACCATCGCTTCGCATTTGCGGCTACTGAACGTTTCATTGATTAGGAACTCCCTAGGGGGCTAGTGCTGTCAGTGCACCTCATGCGGTGTACTATAGGCATCACTTAAGGTGCCTTTGGCCCCAGGCTACAACCCCTTTCGATCCTTTTACTGTACCTCCTTTCATATTCATTCTTCAATCGTACTTTCCACCCTCTCCTAACAGTCGCTTCATAGTGCAACTGCTTTGAGGCTTTCCTCCTGTGACACCTTCCAAATCTTTTACTGTCAGTTTCCCTTTCAGCGCTGAATGACCCCAGAGGTCCCATCCTTTGGCCTCAGGGCCTAAATTGTATATTCTATTCTCTTAATGAGGAGAACTCGACGTGAAAAAATGGAGAGGGAAGCTGCAGTTTGGGAGTGAATGGTTTGAACGTGACCGCCGTCGACGGCCTGTTGATGACTGTGAGCAGCATTGTTGTCCCGCGTTGATGTGAGCCCGACAATAATAATTTCCCTGACGTGTTAAATGCCAGATGTGCATCGCAACAACCTGGCTTTGTGAGAGTCTCTTTTTTTATATAGATCAACAATAGGCCTCATCGAGCCTGCTATTTTCTCCGGCGTGATCCTCACAAATAGGTATTGAGCGCGTTTCCAGGATTATAGTCCTCTTCGGTTGGTGGGATTCGTCCCTATCACGAAGTTGTTGCCAAGTTACGGCGGAAAACTCTCTCGATTTTTTGCATTTTATGACGTAGTTGGGCAGTCGTTCGGTGGACGTCAACTGGTCATGTTTTAATGCGTGGAGGACTGTAGATGAACGACGTTTTACCATTTCATTCCTGTGACGAATTACAGGGGAATAAATTTGGCTAATAGAGAAAGAATGTCCAGGCGTGCGTTTCCGAGGTGCTATTGACGTATGCCAGAGTAAATTAGAAGACTCTCCATTATACTTCTGGAGGGTGGAATGCAAGATGACTCATAGTCTTCTACGGATGGAAAGTCATCGTTAAATCCTGTGACTGAAATCAGCTCTCAAGATTTGTCAGATGATCTCATGTCATGCTGTGTTTTTTCAGGAAATGAAATGTTTTTCAGATAAATGTATCTTTCAAGATATCATCTGAAAAATATGAGTTCCCTAAATTCTCATTGTCATCGACGTAGGTCATTTGATATGAGTATTGTTTAATGTTCTGCATTTGAGAGTTATTTTCGCTTTCCAAAACGAATTAGGCGCATTTTGGAGACGACCCCTGATAGTGAGATGAATACGCCATGTCACTCATTTCCCCTTTATCAGTTCCGCAAAGACATTTCCGCGTTATTTGGCATTATAATGCAATTGCAAAACCTGACTAAACATCAAACCACAGCAACCAAATCTTCATACGTCTGAAATCCGTAGTAGACCCTGCTCATAAATTCCCCCACGAAAACTTCCTTTGTTCTGTTGTTCTATTAAAAAATCACTTTTAATAAAAAACATGTCCAAACCAACAACACACATCACACACTATATATATATATATATAATAATTATATATATATATATATATATATATATATATATATATATATAATATGTGTATATATATATAATATATAGTTATATATATATATATATAATATATATACGCATCTATTGTGCGTGCGAGCGTGGGTTTCTGTTGTGACTGTGTTTGGGCACAGATGAAAAGTTTGCAAATTGTGTATATATCCATTGAATCTTGGTATTTATATACCCAGCGTGTTAGGTAAAATGTAATAAAGTCTCTTTACCTTAGCAAGGAGCTAAACTATTGATAACGTTTACCGGGTATGTTCGTTCATTGGCTGTAACACACACACACACACCACACACACACACACACACACACACACATATTATATAATATAATATATATATATATATATATATATATATAATATATATGTGTGTGTGTGTGTGTGTGTTTGTTTGTATCCAGTTGGGCAGCACGAAAAAAGGGAAAACACACTTGAGAATAACCTTAAATCCACGGTAGAAGTTAAGTGAAAACTGGGACTTGGAAACAAGTACTTTGTAGTAATATTCCTACTTTTCAAGTTCACACTGAATATAATATAAGTTGACAGACCTTTATATACAACAACAGAACGAGGGGGCGGGGTTGCAATTTGTTAATCTGGGGGTCGTGTTCTTTAGGCAAAAGAGACAAGGAGAGAGGATCAAGGGACAATCCAGGATGGAGATTTAAATTCCTTGTTGACGTGGCTTCAGTAAAAATGGACTCCAACAGATTCCTTTTTCGGTGATCTTTGATCTTGCAGATTATCGAGGAATTATCCCAGTTAATAGGATGGCCTGTCTTAGGCCAATGATCCACAATGTCACAATCCACAGTTTGTTAATCCTTTTGATATGACATTTTTGTGCTAAGAGCATCTTGCCATTAGTTCTTTTGAAGTTTGCCCAGTATAAATCTTATTACATTCTTTACAAGGAATACTGTATACAATATTGTTTGAATTTGGTGGGCTATACTTAATTAGTTTATTTCTCAAAATATTATTATATTTAACTACTAAGTTAATAGCTATGGTTTTTAAAATGGGTAGTACAGCAGGAATGAAATTGGGATGAAATGGTGCACAGAGAATATTCTTAAATTCTTTGTTAATACTGGTGGTATTGTAATACGTCTTTTTTAGTTTATTTTTACCAAGTTCCAAAAATACAGAGGGTAACATATTGAATCTCCTATTTTATCAATATTTATCGTATAACAATTCTAAGAGTTCTGAGATACATGCTGGAAAAAGGTAGACATGTTAATCTGTTTAGCATGGTAAGAGTAAAAATGAATATATGATAAGTCAATCGTCGGTTTCCTATCTACTTTAAGACTAAAATTGGTGTTATTGCTAATAACTAAGACATCCAAAAATGGTATGCAATTATTTTCTTCATATTCTTTCGTGAATTTTGTGGATGGTACAAGATTATTAATTGTTTGCAGGAAATCATGAGTATTTTCATTTTCTTTTAAAATACAAAAACAATCGTCTACATATCTAACCTAAAACACATTAGAAAATAAATTACTAGGAATAAGACTAGATACAAAAAAAATCAGAGTGACTCATGGCCATACCAAGTATCTGTTCATGAAGAATATCATTGAAAGTGAAATTGCAATTTTTTAATGCAAAGGGACACTAAGTTAATAATGACATTAGTAGGTAATTCTAGATTATACAAGTCCAAATGGTGTGATAAATATTGAAGTAAGTCATCAATAGGTACTTTAGTGAATACAGATGTTACCTCAAAACTGGTTAATTTGACAGTACTTGATAAACTAATATGGGAGAATAGCAAAGAAATCAACAGAGTTTTGTAAATGGGAATTTGAAATAGTACCCAGGATAGGTAATAGTTATTTAACTAGATCTTTAGAAAGTTTATAGCTAATCGAACCGGTTGAATGATAATGGGACGAATAGGGAAGTCTTTTACGGGTCTTAATTAATCCGTACATGTAAGGTAAAGATGGGCCAGTGGTCGTCACTTTCTCTTATATTGAACTGAATTCCTTTAGTGTGGCTTTTATTTTAGAATTGAAACTTTTTATGACATCAGCTAATGGGTCTTTCCGTAGCTTTTTGTAAGTAGGTACTGGAGGCGGATAGTAAGTTTTCCCTTTTTTCCATTTTTTCCATTATTACAAAACAGTCGGGTTTTTCAGCTTTTATAAATTTCAAACTTTTATCTCTCTTCGTTTCTTGAATTGCATCGCTAAACCTTTCCGGGAAATTCACTATTTTATGAGTTATTTGAAGTAATCCGAAAAAAAGTCCTTTGAACTAAATTCATTAACTTTGATACACTTGTGTTTTTCTTTTCCAGTTTGGATTTATCTCTGAAATGATGTCTGTGCACGAAACCACCTCATCACTAATGGCATACGATAAACCATAACCTGAAGCACATCTTTATGTTTGTTATTCCGGTCGCTTATCTCAATCTTCTTTGCCTCCAGTTTTTCCCATTTCAATATGGGGTCGCTGTTTCTAGTCGCCTTTTCCATCATCCTCTGTCCTGTACATCTTGTTCTCTTAGACCCTTTTCCTTCATGTCATTCAATAATTTGTCTTTCCACCTTAACTTTGGCCTTCCCCTCCCTCCTCTGCCCTCCACCTCCATGTTCATAACCCTCTTACATACGTGTTCATCTTCTCTCCTCATGACATGACCAAACCATTTCAGTCTTCTTTCCTGAGCTTTTTTGAAACCTCTAATATTTTGACTGTCCCCCTGATCAGTTCATTCCGGATCTTATCTCTTTTTATGACACCACACATCCACCTCAGCATTCTCATCTCGGCCACTTCCATTCTTCTTTTTTGCTCTTTCTTTATTGGCCAAGTCTCTGCCTCATAGAGCATGGCTGGTCTAACTACGCTTTTATAAAACTTTCCTTTAACGTTTAACTTATCTCAATGAGGCTTTTTAATTGGTGATCCAGGTGATGCACTAGTTTTAGTTTGAATCTAAGGTTATTGTAAATTTTGCATAAAGTACACTCCGCCCAGATTAACAAACTGTATGTAACCCTGCCCCCTCTTTCTGTTGCTGTATATAAAGGTCCGTCAACTCACATTATATTTAGTGTGAACTTGAAAATGTAGAATATACTACGAAAGTACTCGTCCTTAGTCTCTGTTTCACTTACCTTTCTACCGTGGATTTAAGGATATATATATGTATATGTACAACTGATTCACGAAGGTATGGAACATGATGAATGTATAGATAAAAACAAATGACACGAGGGAAAAGTGAAACGACTCAGTGGTTGCTAGGCCTTTCGACTCACTGTCCTCTACTAGCAGATTATGTCGAAAGGCCCAGCAACCACTCTGTAGTTCCACTTTTCCTCCGTGGCATTTCCCTTTAATATATATATATATATATATATATTTATAATATATATATATAATATATATATATATATATATATATATATATACATATATATATATATATATATATATATATATATTTATATTTAAGCAAGCTCAAACCTCCATTTGATAACAAAGCCCCTGAATAATTCGTTATTTCCACAGAAAAATCCCGCGCTTCCTGTCAGTGAAATCAAACTAGCCTAGCTGATCAAAGTGCTCTTTATTTTCGTCCTTTCGACGCAGCCTCTGTCAACAGAAAGTGTCACATGCAGTGTGGGTGGTCTTTTTGGGAAGATTGATTTCAGATCCCTGAAATGGAAGTTTTAAAATGTTCGTCATAAGCCCAATCCAGCCAGAATTCATGGTTTGCATAAGACTTAACGATGGATGCCCCATTGTCATTGTGGGACTATGCATACTGTGAAAAACTGCTGTCCCCTCAACATCAATGAGAGGACAACATCACTTACAATTATACTCTTTGGTATGTTGACAGTGGCAGATGATTTTTTTTAATTTATTTTACGTTCCTGTAAGCAGAAGTCCAACATCTATACTCATAAAAGTGCGCAGCCGTTTCTTAAGCTAGCATAATATTTAGGAAAATTAGACCGAACTTGCAGTGTGCTTGTCAGTGCTCATTTACGAGAAGTTTATAGGTATTTGAATTGTCATTTTTCCTTCGTCGTTTGGTTTTGTGCCTGGAGCAGCTTTATTCCAAGTTAGGAGGAGTGATTCGGTTATTCTCTCAGGGATTACACCCAAATAAGGCCCGCGTCATAAAATGGAATGTACTTACATTAATTTTGTTACTGGAACTTCTTGTGATGGGTCATTTTTTTCATATATTATGCCAATACTGCATGAACACTAATCGTCGAGGTAAATGCTGATAGCAAGTGCTCGTATTCCTCTGAGTTGAGTCTTGTTAAGACTTATAAATAACTCTTAATCAATATATTAACCTCTCCAAGGGCTGATACTTCTTCTGTTATATTGGAAAATATTTGGAGATCCAAAATCCGTTCTTTGAAACCACCATAACAAGGATCTGCGAGGCCGCCTACAAGGGAAGGCGTTCTCTTGTAAGAATGGAATCTTTCAATTTTTATCAGTAGATAATTATTTTCCTTTTGCATTCAATGTCAGGTGCCCTTATTCATTGGCGTTGAGCCTCTGCTCCTATAGAGGAGTAGAGTGCTTTTGGAAGTACGGTCTCTCTTGACACAGAAACTCACGAGTGATTCAATCCTTTCTTTACATTCTGTCCACTATAGGCATTACTGAAAAAGTCTTTGCGTCAACTTCTTTCTTGCCTTTTACTGTACCTCCGTTCATATTCTCTTTCTTCTATCTAACTTTCCACCCTCTCAAACAATTGCTTCATAGTGCAACTACAAGGTTTTCCTCCTGTTACACCTTCCACCTGTCAATTGCCGTTACAACGCTGAATGACCTCATAGGTCCCAGCGCTTGGCCTTTGGCCTAAATTCCATATTCTCCTTCTTAATATTCCGCCTTTATGAGGCTTTCACGATTCATACGTCAGTTCATATTTCCTTTCGAAAAGGTTACAAGGAACATGTTTGCTCCAAGCGCGGACAAGGCAACATTGAATTCACTCATTTATAGTTCTCTGTAAAAATAATGTTATTGAGATGTCTATCTGTCTGTTCGTCCGCATTTTTTCTGTCCGCCCTCACTTCTTGAAGACCAATGAGGCTAGAGGGCTGCAAATTGGTATGTTGATCATCCACCCTCCAATCATCAAACATACCAAATTGCAGCCCTCTAGCCTAAGTAGTTTTCATTCTATTTAAGGTTAAATTTAGCCATGATCATGCGTCTGGCAACGCTATAGGACAGGTCACCACCGGGCCGTGGCTGAAAGTTTCATACACCTTATACTGAGACCACCGAGAGATAGATCCATTTTCGGTGGCCGTGATTATACGCGCTACAGAAAACTTGTTGAAGATGAGTTTCGCTATGAAACGTTAATAATGCATTATGTAGAACTGGTTAATATATATATATATAATATATATATATATATATATATATATATATATATATATATATATATATATATAAAATGATAAAGCATGGTTTGCCATGGTGTGTGCCACAGGTAACAAATCTACCACACAAGGTTTTCATTCCATGTCATAAGCGACGCTAAGTTCGACATTTTCGTGTTGTGTAATCAGCGAAAATCCTTTGTACAACAGCCAAATAATAATATTAATAATGATAATAATTTTTATTTTCAGCTCAAGGCCATATACATGGAATATACAAAGAATAGACAATAACACACACTCTAGATACATAAGATAACATGGCAGAAAAAAACAAAGATAAATAAATCGTATTCTTCACATCTAGATAGGAAAAGCAAACAGCTTTAATAGCATTGTCATAGCATTTGCAAGAATATTTCACCGACTTAGTTAGAAGATAGTACGTAGATAAAAGACGGTATTGGCTTGTTTGTCAAAGTACGTTTACAATCAACGATTAAACTCATTTCTAACGACGTCCATTACTTTGCTATGTCCTTGTCAAAAGCGAAATCTTCCTCTGGCCAAATTCTGCTGTTGTCACTGAAGGTCTCATCACGGCCGTGGATACTTTTTCATTTAACTTTTGATTCACACCGTCAAAAAAACGCAGCACAGATTCAGATTACAATATGAGAGAGAGAGAGAGAGAGAGAGAGAGAGAGGGGTAAAACCGCGATGCATTTTCCATGAGGAATCTCTACTGGGGAAAAATGCTCAGGGGAACACGAACTAAAAACGAAACGGTTTAAAGTCCCCCTTTGTGTGGGGCGAATAGAAAAACATATTTATGTCAAAAAAAGGAAAGGAAAAAGAAATCCAAATCGGTTTCCATCCCCTTTTTTATTCCAGTTCCGTAAACAACTCCTAAAAAGATTTCACTCTGTTTTCTAATGTACCTTTACACACGTGGGATGATAATGTCCTCCACAACCGCCAACGAAGCTTTGGAAAATGCGAGTTATTATTCTGATTTGACGGTCATTTTGCCAATCAATAAGTGTCTCAAAAATGTATGTCTAAAAAAATCGAAAAATCCTTTGGTAAAATTGGCGGGTTTTTTTTTATTTTTATTATTTTATTATTATTATAGCTTCGGATTTAAAAAAATGGCCTTCGCGCCCCATCTTGATCATTAGGCCTACCTAGAAAAACTGATTATTATTATTATTATTATTATTATTATTATTATTATTATTATTATTATTATTATTATTATTATTATTATTATTATTATTATTATTATTATTATTATTGTTGTTGTTGTTGTTGTTGTTGTTGTTGTTGTTGTTGTTGTTGTAATGAAAACATTAGAGAGTGATAGGTGACAAACGACCTCGTTCCGCACAGACGAATGGGATCATGACAGTTATTTATTTCAGTTCTAAAAATCCTTTTTTTTTTATAGAAGATAAATTCACTGGGAAAAGAAAATATATCCTTATATCCCTCATCAAAGGTAACAGAAAATATATCCTTGTATCCCTTATCAAAGGTCAAATAAAATATATCTTTATATCCCTTATCAATAGGTGCATACCATTGTAGGATAGACCAAAGTGTTATAATCTTGGAAGGACTCATTCCTTAAAACGATGTATTTTAAGCCTGGAAAAAAAGTTATTTAAGCAAGTAAAATTAAGAGATCTCTACTGGCTAAAAATCTCAAAGACTATTATATTCATCATGAAAAGAAGTTGAAAAAGATTTAAATCCAAATTTGATACTCTTAATTTTACTTACAAAGTGCGCTAACCGATGAAAAATAGTAATTTAACAAAGGGCGTAACCGAGAAAAATAGTATCATCGAGACAAGAATACCAGAAGAGATTTTCAGGGTTGTCTTTGCTTTGGTCTGCTAATATTTTTTTTTTTTCTTCATTTTAACTTTTAGGGAGAAAAAAAACTGCATATCTGACTGTAGGACGAGAGTGGATAAGCATTTGGAACACTTGGTGAATCCTATTTAGAATAGAAAAAAAAAAAGATCTAAACGAAAGAATTATTTTGGAACTCCAGAGCTGGAAATTTCGTTGAAAGGCTTCTCATTAGAATAGAGAGAAAAAAAAGAAAGGACAATTCATATCAAAAACATTTTGCTAACAAAAAGTGAAAACTCATCTCTATATTTCACGTCACAATAGATCAAGAATAAAACATCAAAGATTACCGAAAGGTCGCCGGGTCAGGCAGGATGAGTACTGCTAACGGGAAACGCTCCAAAATGCAGGACGACAGAAGAGCTCCAGTGAAACAGATCAGGAGGGAGGGTGGGGTGGGGTGGGGGATGTGGATGAACCTTTCTGGGAAACCACGGGGGGGTTTGGAGGCAGGTGGTGGGGACCCTAATTTAAAAGTCGCAGGATAAAATGGTCTAAGGCTGAACCTTTAGCTTTATGAAACAAGTGAACTTATTAGTCGCGTATCAGAGAACCATATCTCTCTCTCTCTCTCTCTCTCTCTCTGAGATTTGTCGACTAGAATATCGTCTTATTCTCTTTGAAATTTTGGTCTGAAATCGATGCAAACAAATTGCAGTTGAAAGACTTCTCGGATTCTCGGGCACTCCACTGAGGGGTTCAAGGTGTGTATTTCTGGTGATAGAAGTTCACTCTCGGCGTGGTTCGGAAGTCACGTAAAGCCGTTGGTCCCGTTGCTGAATAACCACTGGTTCCATGCAACGTAAAAACACCGTACAAACAAACAAACAAACAAACAAAACAAACAGGGCATATTCCAAGATTGGATTTAGATGACACACTGCTCCTCAAGTTGAAGCAAAGCGGTTACCATTTCAAATGGAACGATAGTTAATCATACCAGGTATGCAAGACACAGATGGTTGCTGGATGTCCATCTTCATGAGTCTGTCTGAAGTTCAGCTATTCGCAAACTTCAGGGAATTTCCAGACCTTTTGAACACTTGCTGAAGTTTGTGGTCGCGACCATCCCTATTCCAAGTGACGCTCACTGAACTGAAATCTTTTCATATTTCATGGAGGCTACTTTTACTGAGCTATTACGTATAATAGCAGATGATTCTTCAGACTTTATAATCTTCCACCGTCCGTGGTAATACTTTTTCTTGTTGATTATTCTAGTAAGACTATGTACACACATACGTATATTCATATATATATATATATATATATATATATATATATATATATATATATATATATATATACATATATATAATTTTTTTCCTGAAATTTCGCCCCCACCTCTAGAGGCGATGAGCGAAGAACACAATTTTTTTTAGCAACTTACGATCTAAAACAGTTGCTTGCCGCAGGCGTAGTCAGTCCCAGCCAAGAGTAATGGAAACAACTGAAGCACTGTTTTCTAATTTGACACATGATGAGGTGTTCTGGGACGTATACGAAAAAAAACCTTCGGTCTTAACATTAGGATAGACTTACTTATAGGTGGGAGGTAAGTCTCTATAACCGACTGGGAGTTTGCCACCTTTATCCATTTCCGAATAGATGTATTCTAAGACAGTGGACTATTAACCTTTGAACCAAAGATACATGAATTTATTGGTTTCCCTCTGTGGGTGTTTCATACAATGCCATGGCTTATTGCATTACAGAAGGTGGAGAGCTCTCCGTTCTCATAAACCACTCTGTCCTGTACCTGACGGGTCTTATACACAGCTGATATAGTAGTCTTTGGTTAACGAATTGTTTCTTTCTCCGTATTCATTCTATGCCTCCTTTTTTTTGCCTCCTTATGTTTTGAAGACATACCTGGAAAAACCGTATATAAATGAAAGCCACTGTGAGACTCGTGCGTAAAGCTCTGCGGTGCCTATTAATTCAAAAGGAGGCGCATTGTCAGATAACATCTCAAAATGCCCGCCAGAAAAATTGGGATGCTTCTGTTATCAAAATTAAAATCTTTCATTCCCGTCGCTACGTTCGCCGCCTTATCCTATTTGTCGTGACTTCCACTTCAAGGAATATTTTCTCAACATGGAGAGAGAGAGAAGCAAACTTTGAAACGGATCGTATATTCTCCGTCAACAAAAAGATCTCGTGTTTTCCTTTCGTTGTGTGTAGACAAATCCGGAAATCAGTAGTGTAATATTCACTTACTGTACTTCACACGTCATGTATATTTTGCTAGTACGTACAGATATAGCGTATAGATATTTTTTTCTTATATTGCGTACATGTCAATTTCTGATAGAAGAGTATCCGAATCATAATTCTGCCTTAGTTTTCGTGAAAATAAAGTCAGATTCGTATACTATGAACGTTGAGGGTTTGACGCGAGAAAGTTTGAAAGCGAGGCAGTCAGTAGTCTAGTGACGAATGTTATCAGAGAGCACAACCAGTGACAACTGAAAGAAAGGCAGCAGTGAAGTTAGATTGTGTGGGACCCAAAAGCATTAAACGATCTGAGGTGTCAAAATAAAACTTTTACTCCCTGATACCTGACGCTTATAAATGACCAGTGAATACCACGGACTTTTACTGTCCACTATCCATGCATAATAGCGCAGTGAAAATTAGAAACCTATTAGCGTCACGCCAACATACCCACATAGGAGATATACATATATATATATATATATATATATATATATATACCTATATATTATATATATTATTATATATGTGTGTGTGTGTATATATATATATATATATATATATATATATATATATATATATATATACATATATATATATATATATATATATATATATATATATATATATATATATATGAATAGCGAATAAGCTAAGCAGCATGAGTACTAACTATCTGATCAATCTGGTAGCCCGAGTTTGCTTCCCGGGACCGCCAGAGAGGAGTCAGGGGAATTTTTCCTGGTGATTAGAAATTCATTTCCCGATATAATGTGGTTCGGATCCCACAGTAAGCTGTAGGTCCCGTTGCTAGCCACGTAAAAAAATCTGATCCTTTGGGCCAGAGCTTTTATCAGCTCAGTGGTCTGGTTAAACTAAGATATACTTGACTAACTATGCGAGGACTGAATCACACTTTGGCTACTGGTTAGATTTTATTGCTTCCCATTTTTACTCTGCGAATTGAGCAAGTAGGTATTAATTTGACTAATTAATAATTGAATATGACCATTTTTCTTGAAAAGAAATGATGCAGCTATGCCATAAATAAAATCTGCTTTGGGAAATTGTGTTGCATTGCGTTCAGAACTTTGTTCCACAGTAACATAGTGATAACAAATATTATATTGCCTGTAACTGCTGTCTCAAAAATTCAGTTGGATATAATAGTGTTCCGTTACTATTTTCACTAGCTACGAATGAAAGCCTGCAATAAAAAAAATATTGAGAACTCGTTTCCAGATTTCTAATTGGCATTTATGGTTATGCATAAAAACTTACACAGAACTTTTTTCTGCGGTTATTGCAGTCCGCTTTTCAATAATATGATTTTAATGAATCAGACAAACGTTCGTATATTTATTCGTGTAAATTATTAGATTGAGGATGAACCACGATGAACAATTCATCCTAGTAAGAAACCGGATCAATTATTAAATTTTATTTCAGACAATAAGTTGCAATATGATTTTATACATGATTTTAATATATGGCGACCTATTGGTGAGCAGTAGGGAAGATAGAGATAGAATAGTATTGCAAGAAAGAAGAGGCTCGATTATAAAACAGGTGGAAAAGTTTAAATACTTAGGATTACTTTAAGCCGAGAGGGAGGATGTGAGGCTGAAGTTGACAATAGGATCAAAGGTGCATGGGGGAAGTGGAGAGAGGTAGCTGGAGTTTTATATGATAAGAAAATGCCAATCCAACTAAGAGTCAAGATCTACAGCACAGTGATATAAGACCAGTGGTAATGTATGGAGCAGAAGCATGGGCTCTAAGAAGAAAAGAGGAACTAAAGCTTGAGCGAGCAGAGATGAGAATGCTGAGGTGCATTATGGGAATATCCCTGTAATGTAGGGATAACGGGGGAAAAGAAGAAGGCCTATTTTTGTGGGAATGGTATGCCTTTATTACTGTATGGAATCATTGGAATGATTATTAAAAGAATGAGACATGGAATATCAGTGAATACGCATTTGATATCGTATCGAGGGCGATAAGGTAACTGCTTACCTGGAGAGTAAAAATACTATAATATATAGCACAGAATGTTTTCAGAATCAGCGTTATTCCGTACGATATAAAGACACTTTTCTCATTTTGAAGGGTGGAATGTGCGAACAGTAGTACTGTTTTCGATGAATACGACAACTTTAGGAGAGAGAGAGAGAGAGAGAGTAGTACTGTCTTTGATGAATACGGTACCTTAAGAAAAGAGAGAGAGAGAGAGAGAGAGAGCTACTTTACTATGTTTATCAGAGATGACTGTATGCGAACACCAGTATCGATTCGCAACCAATACAAGTTATTTATGTCTTCCAGGTAGTTACACATTTACGAATACTTAAATCATCTTACATGAATGAGCGGTGCCATTATTTCATTCTGTCCTAAGTTTCTTTAACAGACTTAAACTCCTACTTTCAGAGGCTCAATACCGAACTTTATTAATAAAAGAAAGAAGTTCACCAATGACTCCGAGAAATGAGGTCACCTCTTCAGCGTCGATGTGACTGAGTGGGTCACACAACAGGTTGCGTAAAAATATGTTTACCAAAGAACTTAAATGACTAAATAATTGTAACATAAATATAATGTCTTCACTTGAATATTCATGACTGAAAAGAGATAAATTGTAATTTCTCTCAACACGGCGAATTTTGCCCTCTTTATGGCATATTCACTTACTTCCTCCGCAAACATTTGCCTCGGAATTCAGCCACAGGTTGGAAACGTTTTCCATTTGACAGATGTTCTAAGATATCACATATTGACCCTATTTTTACAAAGTGTCGAATGTGCAATTTTTGGATGTTTTTTTAGTTATCCGCATCGACGGTGCTTCTACTATCTTGGTTCAGCAGAGTCGAAGTGTATCTCTCTCACATTCCAGGACGTATGGTGAGAGAGACACACCTGTTTAAGTAGCTGAAACTGGAGGTCCATGATAAATTAACCGTCGACGCGGATTGCAGAAAAACAATTGAATATGTGAATATTCGACACTGACAAAAAACGTGCCGATACAATTATATTGATCCTCGTATACTGGTGGCTCGTCATTCAAAATTTTACGATGCCTATTCGAAATTTTGATTAAATAGACAGTTCTAACTGAAACGGGCGACCCATTAAGATATCTTCCTACAGACTCAATTTTTTCATGCCTTAGAATGTGGAGAAAAATATTTCCAATTGTATTTTTCCATAGAGCAGTAGCGCACGTTCTGCGGAAGTTCAGACTATTATATAAACGTCAGAAATTCTTTCAAGGTTCATTCCCTGTCTTCTCAGGCCTCATACCCGTGGGTAGCTTTAAGGCTCCCCCATACACTGAACGATTGTTTGAACGACTGTCTGTATCGTTCGCAAAAACACTGTCTTTGGGCTTGTCTGAATGCAAAAGTGGGCGGAGCTTCGTGTCTGAACGATCTCAGCGGGAGTCTGTCACGACCAGGTTGCTGGCTTGCGACTCAAGTCTGTCGTACACAGATCGTTCAATGTATGGGTTTGTCTGCCGATATAACGCTATCGCGCGCGTCTCTTCTAAAGAAGATGCCATGTCTTCTCGAAACAAATCTTTGTTCAGACTGAAATCGGTGTGGAGATCGTTCATACTGTATGAATAGTGTGTGTGTGGGTCGATAACGACAATCGTTCAGACAATCGTTCAGTGTACTGGGGCCTTTAGGCCGAATATCAAATCCACCTGACGTCCGTCTAGTTTGGTGCTGGAATTATCTCGACTTTCATTTCTCAAGTTAAGCTTTCAGAAGCCACATTCATCCCGTACAGCGCAACTGCTGTAGTAGTCAATTGACTGCCTGACTCCAGT
>NC_061094.1:3917054-4014849 GCF_015104395.2 Macrobrachium nipponense
AGAGAGAGAGCGATTACACACATTTCTTATAACCTATACACGTAAAATGTGTACGTTTGTAGTATTTGAAGATCTGGCAATGCAGTAAATAGAAGATAAACATGTTTAACTCCAAAAGCATGTCTCATTCAACTCAAATACCTTTGTTTTTTCTTTTAAAAATTTTTTTGCTCGGTGAACGTCCGAGTAAGAAATTACACACCGGTTGTTTTCTTGCAAATGATAAAGATAGGAAATTTATGGGTCTAAAAGAGACTTCAATTCGGGGCTGACAAAAAGATCTGGAGCCAAAGTGGTACTTTTGCCACAATTAAATATTTCTTAACTCGAGCAGTTTTACATCCATACTTCAACAGCTGTACCTTGGATGAACCCCTGTGCAATAACTTTAGCAACATGAGCCTCTTCGTGCACCTGCACGAGAGACTCATCAGCAACACGTTGAGTCACACACACTCACAAACACACATAAACGATTGGCCTGCCTTAATTGGACTCCAGTGCCTTCCAGTTACAGTAGTATTATAGAGAGAAAGAGTATAGTTTTAAGCATCTGAAGCATGGCTGTAAACTCTACGGAGTTCTCCATCCACATTTCACTTACTCTATGACTTGACCCTACGTGAATAGTAGTTACTGTTTAAGATGATAGGATATCATTTGAGAAAGGTCGTTCATAGTTAAAAATGTTAAGCCATTTTTATTCGAAAACTTCATAAATTTTACAGTATACTGCAGAATTTCCTTTACAGGCAGGAAAGAAACATGAACTAAAGTTTGATCTTACATAGTATACACGTAAATGACCATGAAAAATAATTCGTCTCTATCGTTTCCACAAATAATATTCCAAGGAGCAAGACGAATAGATATTTGATAGTAACTGGACACTGCAATCAAACAGAGAAGCACGAACCGGTGCCTACCTTGGGCTTTCCTCTGGAGGTCAGGCGACGTGAGGTGGTGGTTGGTGGGTGCGGGAAGCGGCAGAGAGGCGACGACAACAGGGCGCACTAACCAACTCGTCCTGGCCGCTGGACGTCCTGCCTTATATACCCTCGCTTCGGTTGCCTGAGCACAATATTGTAACTCTTGGTATCGACGTCATTCTGGCATTTTGACAGAACTTGTTTATTTGATTGTAACTCTCGTGGTTGTAGTAGGTGCCCTCAGAGGGTAGACTCAGTTTCTGCCTTTTTTTATATATACATATGTAATTAATTATTTTGATAATCATGTACGAAGAATTGCTAGGAGGGAATTCCGACACTAGACTTAAGTTCTCGTATACGTCGAAAAGGATGAACTTGGGTATGTTTCTTTTCTCCTCAGGAACTGGCAAGGACGTTCGTTCGTGAAATCTCGAAAAAATAAATTATACGTATATCTTTCGGAATTTATACCTTCTTAGTGAATGTCAGTTGAGATATCTCAATGACAATATCGTTAGATACCCATTTCTTTCGTATCAACAAAAATAGGGGGTGGGGGTGGCTGTTATATTTTAACTCAAATGGTACAAGTTATATCGGTGTCTTCTTTTTTAAGGGGCTACAACTATATAGGACAAAATGTGACATAAACTCTTATGGACTTGCAAAGTAAAGCTGCATGGTTGTCCAAAGTTAGTTTGAGTGTAAAAGGTGAACTTGCAAAGATAAATATCTTAAAATTAAATAATTGATGATTTTTAAAACCCTTTATTGTACAAGTGTACTTCATTGTGGCTACTGTGTCATTTCTATAGATTTAATTCGAAACATTCGTGTATCCGTGATGATCTTTTAAACCTTTTCCGTTTAACCTTAGTTTTTTTTTTCTTGGTGTATACGTTGCATGGAACCAGTGGTTATTCAGCAACGGGAACAACGGCTTTACGTGACTGGCGAACCACGTCGAGAGAGAACGTCTATCACCAGAAATACACATCTCTCACACCTCAATGGAATGCCCGAGAATCGAACTCGAAGCCAAAGTATTAGAGGCTTCAAAAAAAAGCTCACGAAAGAAGACTGAAATGGTTTGGTCATGTCATGAGGAGAGAAGATGAACACGTATGTAAGAGGGTTATGAACATGGAGGTAGAGGGCAGAAGAGAGAGGGAAGGCCAAAGCTCAGGTGGAAAGATAAATTATTGAATGACATGAAGGAAAAGGGTCTAAGAGAACAAGATTTACAGGACAGAGGAAGATGGAGAAGGTTGACTAGAAACAGCAACCCTATATAGAAATGGGAAAAGCTGAAAGTAGAGAAGAAGATGCAGTTTCACCTCTACATCAAGTTTTTCATATATAAAGATTTCTGTAATTTTTCAAGTTTGGTGATGAAAACCTGAACTGCTGTTTGGAATTAGAGTAAAATAAGTACACAACACTGAAAAAGCTATCACATGTAGACGGCTACCAAATACCCAAGTCATTCTGGATCCAAACTATTCTTGAGCTTTCCTTAAAAAGCAAGTGTACATAATTCACATTGGTGGTATATTAAAAATAATTATACCCTATACACTGATGATATATTCATATGCAGTACATGCATACAACAGGTCTTCTCTCAGTTATGGAACTCCATCTGCAATAGAAAAATTCATTAAAATATTTCACATTTTCTTTAGTAAAATATTTGTTCATCCATTCCTTCCAACATATTGATCAAATATGTCTATCCTGACGAGTACAACTGTAAAAACACAATCAGTCAAAAGTAATCCTAGAACAATCCAATCATTCAAGCATACCAAACGCCTGTACCGCAATCTGCAATCAGTGCTATAAAATGTATTTTTCTGTTATTTATTACTTTACTTGCCCTAGATATCAGATCTTTAAAACCACCTGTAAGCTGCTTGACTGAAGAGCAAACATGAAATGAATAATGCTATCTTCTTCTT
This sequence comes from Macrobrachium nipponense, assembly GCF_015104395.2. Taxonomy (NCBI): domain Eukaryota; kingdom Metazoa; phylum Arthropoda; class Malacostraca; order Decapoda; family Palaemonidae; genus Macrobrachium; species Macrobrachium nipponense. The sequence continues at coordinate 3,919,948 of NC_061094.1, forward strand.
TGTCTTCAGCCTTTTCCCATCTCTGTATGGGGTAGTTGTTCCGTGTAAGCCTTCTCGATCTTCTTCTGTCTTGCGTATCCTGTTCTCTTAACCCTTTTCCCGCAAGTCATTTGCTACGTTATCTTTCCATCTGAATCTTGGACTCCTCCTCCTCCTCCTCCTCCTCCTCCTCCTCGCCTCCTCCTCCTCCTCCTCCTCCTCCTCCTCCTCCTGCATTTGTATAATCCTGCACGACTGTCAGCTTTTGCGTAGGCATTGAGAACGTCGTCTAATTTCCTTCCAATTACAAGGGGAACATTTTCGCTGAACTCTAGACTGGAAGTCTTCTTAAACCAGCAACAGGATGTGGTAGTTTAAGAGTTGTTTTAGGAAATCTGCCCTACTTCAACACATTCCTTGGTGAGTTGGTGTCTTACGATGGAATAAAATCGCAAAATGTCAAAGGAAGTTTTCTAAAATCAATTTTACGGCCTGTCCACACTAGTGGGCATGCCCGTCAGGCACTCCCAGCCGTTATATTTTCTCTCTCTTCTGAACACTGTAACCAGACAATCGCATCGTTCTGGCTACAAATTCGGTCGGTAAGTCTAGTGGGACGGGCTATGGGAACAGTGTTTGCCCGTCGGGTAGTGGCCCCTAGTGTGGACAGGGCCTTACAAGAGCGCCTCTTGATTCCTTATACATTTTTATTTATCCTACAGTGGTCCCTCTCTTTTTATCATTTAATTATCCTACAGTGACCCCCTTTTTATCATACGCCTTCTGTTTACGGGCCAGCTATTTTCAGTTAGATGGGATAGAAAATACACAGGTAATAGAGTCCTTAGATAATAAAACAGAATCTATAAATAAGATAAAACTGCATTTTGTATTCGTTTCACCCTTAGGCGATAGAAAACGTGAGAGACATTCCAATACTTCTTCAGTATTTTACACTTAATCACAACTACTCTCTGGAATGGATCAGCCTCCTGGATGGGCAAAATGTCTATGAATTTCACTCCCGCATGTCCAAGGCCAAAGTTTTCATATCTTTCAAAAATGCTTAAAATCTTAATGATAACACGTGATCTTTACCTTCATATTTCTTCATATTCTGCTGTGGTCTTCTCATTATTAAGTTGGGCGCGTTATTTTCTTTGACATTTAAAAACTCCTTCGTCATCCTTGACAATGGTCATCTGCATAGCGAGATTTTTCGGTAGTAATAGATATTATTTATGTGATCTTTTCGTCAATATTTTACAGAAAGCCTTCTGATAAATTATAAGTAAAATGGTTAATAATGGACATCCAATTAAGTATTTCTTGGCCAGAAACGGTCTGCTTCAACGCAAAGGTGAACCTGAACATCGCCATGCGCGTTTCCCATTACGTAAACAAGTTAATTACAAGAAAGGATTTTTGTTGTATATATTTACTGAAGTCTGAGCAATGTTATCATAATTTATATTTGATGTTTGTAGCGCTTTATATTTTTCTAGTCACTTTTTAATATTTCTTTATAAAGATCTTTTGGTTCGTATTTGAAACAGACCACTTTATTTCTTGTTGAGCTTCCTTTAATTCCGTTCTCTTCTGGTCATTAATCAGTTTAGGTAAATATTACACAGAGTATGTGGGATGGACATTCTCTTAACTAAATGTGATTTTCATGGCCTCAGTTAATGTGTTTCGGACCGTTACAATTTCTGTTCGTCTTGAGTTGAAAACATCAGCAATCTGGGGAGGACACTTTGATGTTGTACGTCAAAATTTGGAAACACTGCTTACAGTGGAACAAAGATTATTCCTAGGGTTTGTCGCAAAATTCTAGTGTCATCGAATTTTATTTTTGTAAATCTCTACTTATTTTCTGGTTGTTTGTTGTTTGATATTGTACATATATCTACAATCGGGATGCTGGAATGTCTTTTCATAACTGAGTTCCAGTACTAATTTTCATCTACCATTTTATTGTCCTTTAAAATATTAGGCAAATGACTTATGTATAATATTCAACTTGTTTTCACACTTTTTTTTCATTTACATCGATTTTCTTGATTACATGTAGCTTAAAGATGATTTTGTGTAGTGCTTCTGTGAGTCATTTGTCGTTGATCGTTAAGGCAATAGCTCGACACTCTTCAGGTATAAGCTGACGTTTTCAGTATCAGAAATTTTGTTCCAAGTTGCTGTTCTAGATTCTGATCCAGTGTTGGGCCTACTCCTCGGTTTGTTTTCAGTGACCTAATTGCTGCTGAGGCTTTGCGTGTCTCTGCCAAGTTGTGTCGTGAGTTTAGTATCCTCTCTGAATCAAAAGTTATTTATTCAGGATACTAGATGATCCTCTTCTAGGCAGAGAGAGATTTTACGAAACCAGTAAATCTGTCAAATATGTTAAGATATTTTGACCTGACAGAGTAACAAGCGAAGACTTTGGCCAGGAGCTTTACTTGATCAAAATAAGTGTACAATCAGATACATTGGTTATTGTGTTGCTCCTCTTGACAGTTCGACTCACCCAGTAGGCTTAGTGTGTGAGGAGAAGAATGTTGCACATGCTCACAATCTGAGAAATTCTTTAGAAATGGGAGAGAGTCGTAGAAGAGCCGAACCAAACTTACTCTTGCCTTGTTGGTTCGTGTGCTTTCTAGTGAACTTAGCCTCTCCTCTTGATAATAAATCCTGCAATAATACGAAAGTTTTGATTTTTATGGTCATATCTCATTTTGTACCTATGCTTACCAAGTGAGATTTTAGGCAAGCTTAAACTAGGAAGGTCCTGTGCGCGTTTGCAACAAGTGTGATCTTTCCGGCATACTCAGGGTCAAGCTAGTGGTGGTTGAACTTGTTAGGACAACACAGTATCTTCTTGGGATAAATAAACTTTTTTGTGAAACCGTACCAATTTTCAGAGATCTGGTATGTGCAACAAGCATAGACTGAATTCATTATCTTTCTTTTTTTCAAGGAGGTTAACGATCCTTGTGGACTCTGTGGTGCAAGGAGTAACATCATCAAGAAGCAGCAAAATTTTTCACATCTGATTATGACAGAATTTTTTCAGGGTTGTTCTTGACGCTATGTTTAGTTCTGTTCCCCTGCATCTTTTAGCCACGTTGACTGGGGACAGTGGAATATCATTCGCTTTTCTATACACTGTGTTTTTTTTTTTTTTTTCTGACAAGGCACTAGATACGTGTCATTGTGTTCGATTATATGTCCTTTTTCCTTGTATACTTCTTCAGTTTGTTTAGGGCTGGCGGGTATTCCATATTGCATACTGAGGTTATCCCCTAAAAATCAATCCTGATATCGTAACCAAGAAATTACCTTGTATGAGGTAAGATAGCCTAGACAATGTAGTTAAGAGTAACCAGTTAGGGCCGAGTTACAAAGAAATGTTAAGGGGTTGTTGCTCTCGAAAGCCACTTAACCAGTGGCAACGTGTCAATGGTCTGGAGGTTTTGTCTGTGTTTGGGATAGACTAACAACGATCTGGGAGTTGGCCGTGAACTGTATTTGATTTTTCTTCCATCTAACTCTCGTGACTTTATGGATATGTGTGGTATTGCTTATCTTGTTCTTAATAAGATAAAAAAAAAGAAACAAACAAATAGAAGATAGTGCACAGCCTCGGCCATCTTCATTCCATTGGTGGTATTTTAACCTTACTGGATTGGGCCCACAAATTTCTCCCAACTTTCCATCTCAGAACGATGCAATTGCACCGGTTTCAGCTGCAGCACACTGCAAATGGTGCAGAATATTCTGGTGCAAGGTCATAAACAGAGGTTATAATTGCTGTGATTGTCGTAATTATTGGGTAGTCCCACAAACCTGGGTTAATATACATAGTTTAATACAGCAACACCATAAATAAAAACGATGAAGATTGATAAAATTCCATTCATTGACTCGGTCCCAAAACTGGACTTTTGTTGTCGATGACATTTTGTACGTTCCCACGAAAAAATAAGCATACAGTTTTTTTTAACTCATATGTCACTTTTTAATTCTTTAATAGATGTTGTTCGTAACCTGCAAGAGAAATGTTGCAAAATCATTGCAGAGAATCGGAATTGCTACAAAGAGGGACGTTTTCTTTGGTTTTATAAAGGATTCCAACTTAAACATTTCCAATTGGAGGGTTTTCTCTATTTTCAAAATTTATGATTCAGAAGTATGTGAGTGTTTTCAAACAATGGCTCCCATGTAACCAAATCGAGTTCTACTCGTTTTCAGCTACCGATCCAAAGCCAGTAGGTACATCGCCTGAAGTAACCCTTTATCAAGCATTCCTCTTGCTGGAAAAACATGGAATTCGGGAATTTTGGTTCTACAGGCTTACAGGTGGTAACTTTCAACATAGTTAACAAAATTAGAGAGCGTTGATGTTATACTGTTAAAATGGAAATGCAATGAGGATTTTGTGATGAATTTATACATTCTTCCGAATTATGCATCATGGGTCAGTGAAAAATGCAATTATTAACAGAAAACATTACGGAACTTTTTAATTTCTTGAAATTAATCAATGGGAATTTCTTACAGCAACGTATTAAATGAGAGGACTTACATTATATATGTATACCTTGGCGACCACATTTTACAAACGGCGTTGGAATTACGTACTAAAAAATGTATAAATAAGTTTTAAAAAATATGTTTTTTCTTTATTAAAACACTAAATAAACTTTCCTTGTGCGCATAACATAATCATTCATTTAAACCGATCAAATTTTCAATTCCAAAAGATGAATAGACCTTAGGTGATACCATCATGGAAGCATTTCGTCAATAGATTGTTTCTCGTCTTTTTGGCAATACTGAAAAAAGTCGCCAGCTTTCCATTTGCATTTCCTCAAGTTATGGACACAATGTTGCCTCTCATGTAGACAGTTTCTTTTTATAAACTCGGTATTTGCACAAGTCATTACTGTTGTATACAGTCATATTTAGTTTAATTTCATTTTGTGATCATGTTGGACACGGAAGTCATTGCCTTCCTCACGTTATCTACTCGTTTTGTTATTGGTCATCCACAGCGTTGACATTTTATTAGATAAATGGTAGCCAAATGCTATTGCCTTGTAACTTTCTTATACAATTATTGACACAATTGTCCCTCAAATTAAATGAGGAAAACTGTCCAAATTGCTTTCGGTTATAATGGAACTATGGGAATTATATTTCCTTAATTTAAATGAAATGGCACTGAGTATGTTTGGTTGCAAAGCAAACGGCGCTGTTTCCATAGTTTGAAGCAATGCTCGTGAAAATCACGAATTGTCGCCAATACTCGTGTACTCAATAATGAACTGAGGAAATTATTAGTAATGGTATTCACTAAACCTGTGTAACTTTTTTATATCAACATATAAATTTATATACTAGTTCAATTTATGCTTTCAAGGAATTTTGATGAGTGCTTGTTTAAATGCATTCTCATTTCAGTGTTGTGTGTATACATTAGTTTGTCATGGTAACACCCATGAGACAACCAATCAGAATTTGAGTTAGTTTGTTTGTAGTGAATCGAAGCTTAGTAATTATTCCCAACACAGACTAATGGTACTGAGAGTTACTTTTAATTTTGTATTTTAATTTTGTTAGTCATAATAGTGTAAATGCAACACATGAGCCCTGAATACTTCTACATTTTTACCATCTTCATGTTTCTTGTATTTGAGGAAAACTTGTAACATGTTGTGTTAGGTGATATGGCTGCAAATCCTATGCCTGACAAGTTGTTTGGACCTCTCAGTATACATTGCATAGTGTGAAACTTTGTCATATATATATCTTATTGTATGTCCTTCATGATGTTCTTTGAGATATGCATAACATTTAGGTAAAATATCAAATATGTACAATTTCTACCCTATGCTTAGTCCATGGAGGACTTAGTTCTATTACTAAAGGAAATTTTATATTGATATTTGTAGTCAGACATATTGATTTAATTTGGAAAGTTTTTTCTCATGAATTACAGTACTTGCTTGTATTTTTAGTTTTACACAATATTACAGTCAGTGTGCCTACAGTTAGAGGTGGTCCACCACTTTCGACGTGGATAGATAAGTTTGGTAAGATTTAAAAACTCCAGTGCATTATCAATTAGATCTGATCTTTTCAAAGTTGTATATGGGGTTGAACACCTAATCAGTATGAGTCATCATCAAAGTAATTATTTCATAGTCTTCCATTTATTGAAAGTAGTTGATTTTGAAGTTGTTGAATTGTCACGAAGATGAGTGGCTCCTTTTAATCTTGTGGTAGTTGACTTGGTTGTATCATCTTGATTTCCCTTTGCACCCACCTAAGGAGGGACTCACATATTTCAACAATCAAACAGACGTATGTGAAGTTTAATTTGATTTGCTGTATGTATATAAGAGTTTTATGAAAGTAGTTTCGAAGTACTTCTGTAGCACTTCTAGTCAATGAAAATACACTCCCTGTCACATTTTTTTTATTATAAAGATTTGAACCTTTGTGTCTTATGCAGAGAATGAAAGGTGGCGGCAATTCTAGTTAGTGAGGAAATCTGATCCTTATATTTGCTGAGTAACTGGGAAAGGTGGAAGATACCTTTTTAGGAGGATGTCTCTGTGTTCAAAACACTTTTTAGTCGGAGAATCATTTTCGTCATATACTAGTATCAGGTCACTGTGTAGACCAAGGCATATAGGTACCTAAGTAAACCCTTTTAATTTTAAAGATCCCCCAAATTTGAGTAAAATCTACAAATATTAGAATTTGATCGTAGTATATCTTAAACTATCATACTTTACACAATCCTTCTTTCCATCCATCATAAAAACTGTTTCTTGTTGTGACAATGAGTGTCCAAATACCTTGGTTCCACATACAGTAGAACCCCAGACTTCAGTGCTAATCATTTCCTGAAGAAGCATCGAAATGCAATTCGGTCAAGATCCGAATCAATTTTTTTCCATAAAAAAAATAACTGAAAGTGGATTCATCTGTTCTTGACCTCCAGGTATTACCCTAAACTTGCCTTTTTATATAAAACATTAGACTTAAATTACAATTAAATAAGTTCAGAATTAAATAACATATCGTATTAGACATCCTTTTTTATTTTGAAATTTATACTGCATAGAAAACTGACCTACATCCAGTGAGCCATATTACCAATGGTTGACCGAGCGTCATAGGCTTAGGTATAGGATGTACTGTACCGAGTAGGCTCAAAACTTGTTGCTAATAATAAAACATTGAAAAAAAAGCCTAATTATTACAGTAAATTAATAAGATATTAAAAATAAGATGCTAAATCAGTCACACAAATGCCTCTTTCATACTTAAAAACAGTCTATACTCCTTAAGTTCAATTGTGGTTCTTACCGTTTTCCTCTTCTGCTTGTCTGCAATGGGACCCATGATTGAATCAAAATTCATTACAGAAAGCCACAAAAACTAAGGAAATATTCCTGTACAACTGTGTACTTGCTCAAAAATCATATGGTTCATGGGGTTGGATTCCGGGTTCTTGTTCAAGCTCTTGAAGCAAAATTTGCTCAGTGCATCGAAAACCGATTATGTCGAGTTCGGATATGATCAAGGACCGTGGTTCTACTGTATACACTGTAAGTCCTTCCTTTTAAATCAAAATTCATAATTCCTTAAATGAAGAAAAAGAATGTTTTTTGTTAAGAGAGCTGTGTGCAAGAATCCTTTCTGTACATAATACTGTACAGTATATGCCTATTTCATTATTTTCCCAAAAGATGATATCCATTCATTGCAATGGAGTTATATATCAGTACTGTTTATTGAATTTGAAAATGGTTTTTATTTTCCTTTTCCAGTAAATCAAATATTTCATAGATATGCTGGGAAGAATACATGATAATCTTTCCCACCATTATCCCTACATTAAGGGGTCGGTTGCCGGATGTGCCTTCTCCTCCACTGCCTTCTATCAAAGGCATCATCCTTCCCTACTCCTCTTCTCTCTAGATCTTCCTTCACTTTATCTCGCCATCTAATTCTTTGTCCCCCTCTCGATCTTCTTCCTCTAACAGGTTCTTCCAAACCTTCTTCACTCCCTCCTTGGCATCCATCCTCAACACATACCCATACCACCTCAAATGTGACTCTCTTATTCTCATCTCTGTTCTCTAAGGCTTTACTTCTTTTCTTCTTAGAGCCCGTGTTTCTGATCCATACATTTAACACTGGTCTTATCACTATGCTATAGATCTTGACTCTTACCTTGATTGCCATTTTCTTATCATGGTACAGGCAGTCCCTGGTTATTGGCGGGGCTTCCGTTCCCAAGGGGGTGGTGATAAGCAAAACTGCCATTAACCAAAACTCAGCGATTCATGGAGCCATAATGGGGCTTATGGCACCGATAACCAGTTATCAGCGCCATAAGCACCATTATGGCACCTCTTAGGCATGTTATGGCGCCGATAATCGGGGACTGCCTGTACTACTCCAGCTACCTCTCTCCACTTCCCCTATGCCGCTTTTATCGTACTGTCAACTTCAGCTTCACATCCTCCCTCTTGGCTTTAAGTAGATCCTAAGTATTTAAACTTTTCCACCTGTGTTATAATGGAGCCTCTCTTTCTTGCATTACTATTCTTCCTCTATCTTCCCTACTGCTCACCAAAACCTCCTTTTTATTCACATTCACCTTTAAGCCACCCCTCTCTAAAGACTTGTTACTCCCCAACCCTTCTCTGTAGATCTTCCTCATTTTCGGCATTAATCACCTAATCATAGGCGTACAACTCCCACAGCTCTTCATTCCTGATCTCTTCACTTAACACATCCATGACCAACACACTTCAAAGTTTTCAGTTTCCCCAACTTTTGTGCTCATTCTTTGATATATCATCTCGACCAGCATAACCAACTTCTCTTTGACTTTCCTCTCCCTCAAACACCAAAACATCAATTCTCTTGGGATTCTATTGTATACTTTCTCCAGGTCTATAAATGCACAATAGAGCTCCTGGTTTCCCTCTAGCCTCTTTTCCTGATGACATCCACCATCACTCTTCCTCTCATGAATCCATACTGCTGTTTCACAATCTTTACAATCTCTCTTAATATCTCATCCAGTATCCTCTCAAAAACTGTCAATCCATCTCCCTTCTGCTTGTATAATCCCACACCCATTTCTCCCCCTCTGTACCTAGTAATTTGATCATTTCAGTTGGGAACTCTGATGGACCTGGTGCTTTACCATTCTTCATTTTCCTTAATGCCCTCTTTACTTCTGTATCCTTTATCTCCGTCACTGGTCCCTCTACCCTATGTGCTTCCCCCATCTCTTGTTCTCATTTTCAGTATTTAAAAGTTGTTCAAAATACTCTCTCCATCTCTTCTTAATGTCTTCATCACAATACAATGTATTTCCTTCTCTATCCTTGATGACACCCAATTTACCCAAATCCTGTCTCTGCCTTTTCCTCACTTTGAAATATTATATATATATCCTTATCTCCTTCTCTTGTTCCTAGCCTTTCATTCAACTGCTTTGCTGCTCTTCTCGCATCTCTTTCCTCCTCTCTGTACCGTTCCTCTGCAACCTGTGCATGCCTTACTTTCCACCCCTTAAATGCTTTTGATTTTCTTTTAATTGATTTTTGCACCTCTCCATCCCACCACCATTTTTCTCCTCTCGACACTCCATATCCACTGGTTCTTTCCACCAGTTCCTCTGCTTCCCCAAACATATTTCTCTCATGTCTGCCAGCTATTTTCCAACCTGTCACCCTGTCTAAATTCTACGTTCCCCGTTTCCAGCCATCTCTCTCTTACAGTCCTAAATTGTTCCCCTTTTCTCCTTTAAGGTCCCAAATTTTAATTCTAGATCTCCACTTTCTCTTTTTGGGTTTACTACCTCTTTTTTTAAAATCTATCATCACCAACCTATGATGTTTAACACATGCTTTTCCGAGATCACTTTGCAGTTCATCACATTGCTTTTGTCGACTTCTATAACCAGGGTGTAATCTATTTGGCTTTGCACTCCTCCACTTTCATAAGTATCAAGTACTTATCTAACTTCTGAAAGAGTGTTCATTAATGACAAAGCAGGAATAAAAGATGAAAACGATGGTATTAGATGGTTTATAAAATCAAGGATAATAAAAAAAGATATATACCGATAAAATCTTATATGGGTACCTACAAAAAAATATTAATATTGAAATACGTAATTATTTCTAAAATGTACATGGTAAACTTTTTGTTTGTTAAATTCTGGTAAATTTAAGTCAACTTTGATAAAATTCTGTACGTAATACTATTAAAATTGTAAAATATTGTATATTTTCTCTAATAATAATAAGAGATAAAAATAATTCAAAACTAAGCCATCTCTAATATATAATCCCCATCTTCATTTCCAATTCCAAACCCATGGCCTCCGTGTACCTCCTCATACCCATCTCTTCTCTTTCCCACCCTGCCATTCACATCAGCACCTATTAGTTTCTCCTCCTATCTCACTGTTCCAATGACAGCCTCAAACTCGTCTAAATAATTCTTTCTCTTGCTCTTGGCACCCCCATCTGAGGAGTGTATGCTATTATATTTACTACTTTGTCCCCTATTATTACTCATATACTCTTTACTTCAACCACTTTTTCCTTCAGGCTGTTACTGTAATTCCAACTCCATTTCTTCCCTCTCAAGACCCACTTTAATAGAGCTTATACTCATTTCATATCTCTCTAGTTCCACTCCCTTTCCATCAAGTCTCCTGCACACACGAGAAATCTACCCTCCTCATCTCCATCACATCTACTATCCCCCTCAGTCTTCCTGTTAGAGTACCAATGTTCCATGTACCTGCTCTTATCTTCCACTCTTTCACTAACTTCTTTGGCCGCAGTAGTGACCACAGTCTTGACCCCTGCAGTACTTCTTGCCCATTTATCAAACCAGTAGGGGGATTCTAACAGGCATCGCTTACAGGTGGCGCCCTAGACACATTCATATTCCTTAAAACATCAGGCATGGTTTATTGTTTGACAAAGAGGTTTTTACGACCTCATGGCCTTGCTGTTAACAACCACAGTTATTGGAGGTGGGGCTCACCTTTAACTAAAAATTCCACCTGCAAGGCAGCAGTTTCCAGTTAATGGCAGTGGGCCTAGCCCTTTACTAAAAAGTAATACTGCAAGGAAGCAGTTTCCAGTTATTGGTGGTAGGCCTAGCCTTTTAGTAAAAAAGTAAGACTGCGAGGCAGCAGCTGTCCTTTTAGTCACCTTTTATGACACTCAGGACCTACTTGGGTGCTATTCTTACACCCCTACCACAGAGGAAGGGAAGAATACATGATAATGTTTACAGTATAAAACTTTACACTTGTTCAATTGTTCAAAGTAAATGAGGTTAATGAAATGTCAGGTACAGAATTCACATTCTTTCATTAATATATATGTGCAAAGAAAAAAAAACAGCCCTATATAATCTAACTACAGTCATCTAACCAAAATTTTGACAGTTCATAAAACCAGTACCACTGGATAAAAGCACACACAAAAAATATTTTGGAAATATTAAAGCAAACATATAAAAAATATGTACAGAGTCCTAAACTATCACACATAAATTTCAGTTGTACAATTAAAACTCGTATGGTATCTTGGAAACAATTAGTAATCTACAATGTTAACCAATTTTTCTTTTATGACGTATTGCACAAAAATTTTCAAACAAAAAACCATTCAACAAATTCTGTATTGTAATTCCACAATATTTCCAGGTCACCAATCTCTTGTTTGGAAAACAGTCTCTCACTTGCATGCTTTCTTATGTGTGACTGAGCCAATAACTTCACTTTTTATGTAGCCTGTGTGAGGCAGTGAGATTCACAGCGTGAGGAGAAGGGCACACATTTTATGACCAATAGTACAGGCAGTCCCCGGGTTACGACAGGGGTTCCATTCTTGAGATGCGTTGTAAGCTAAAAATCGTCATAAGCTGGAACAGCATCAAAAATCCTAAGAAAACCATGCTTTTAATGCTTTGGGTGCATTCAAAACTATGTAAACTGCATTCTTACTGCATTTTTCATCAAAAAAAAACCTTTAAATATTGATTATTTTGCATTTTTGGTGTCATATTTCTTGTGCCAGATCAGCGTTGTAGGTGTCGTAACCCTGGAACGTGCGTCATAACCCTGGAACATGTGTCGTAACCCTGGAAATAATTTCTGATGAATATAATTGAAAAGCGCCTTGACGTCGGAACGTCATAGGCCAAGCCCGTCGTAACCCGGGGTCTGCCTGTACTTGTTTTGTGTAATAAAAAATTTTTTTCATTATCAATTGAAGCCAATTTTGTATTAAAAAAATTTGGTGTCATTATAGTGAGGCCAGGATGCTGAATATCCCAATACTCTGATAGATCCAGTAGTAAACATGGGGACTAGACAATTTAGGAACTAATTCTTAATATTCACATGTTTACAAGTTGGAAAATTTTAAAAAATTATGTTGAGTAAAGCATGATGCTTGCATCGCTTAAGTCTTCCAGATTATGAAAAGGAGCACTTTTGCCATCACCATGAGATGCAGCTGTCTACATTATGGGGATGAAATAAAATGAAGTTGAGAATGATGAATCACCTACTCAACCCCCACCCTCTAATCAGTGACATGTCTACTGTGCCACTGGAAGAGCAGCAGTTGAGTAAGTATGCAGGTCATCAGGTACACTGAGAGTTGAGCACATGGACAGAGAAGGTGGCAGCAGTGAGCAGGTATGCTGAACTGCAAGTGAGGCTGAAAGTGGGGTGTCTACATATGAGGGAAGTGGTGAATGTAAGTAAATGTTATGCAGCAAATAAATTACACTTCTCAGAGATATAAATAGATTGTTAACTGTATATGAAAACTCAGAAAATAAATTGTGAATGAGATAATTACAATCCTTGATGACAAAAATGACTGATAATACAACCCCAAAGGAAAACACAGCAAAGAAGCAAAACTATGGTCCACGAATAAAAGAAAAGAACATGGTTAACTTGAATGTAGTCGCTTCTGAGCACTAGCTAGTTAGCAGCGAGATATAGGAAAAACCAGTGCCACAAAACAACAGGCAGTGAATTTTAAGAAAATACAGTATAAACCTAATCCTCGATGCTAATCTGTTCCAGAAGAAGCATCGAAGTGCAATTCAGTCGAGATCTGAATAAATTTTTTCCATAATATAAATTACAATTGAATGAGTTCAGAGTTAAATTACATACTATATTAAGACACACTTTTTTTTTATTTTTAAATTTATACTGTATCAAAAAACTGCCCTACATCCAAAGCAGCCGTATTTCAGATTGGAGACTGAGTGCTGTAGGCTAGGCTAGGCTAGGTACTGTACTGTACTGTACTGGGTAAGCACAAAAATTGTTGCTAATAATAAAACATTGAAAAACAAGCCTAAGCATTATAGTAAATTTATAGAATATTAAAAATAATGCGAATTATGTCCTTTATAACAAAATTATGAAAAATTACTTACGATGTGTCAGCAGTTTGCCTTTCAGCCATTTGCCATGAATGAATATAATCAAACCATACTGTGTTCCTCTTCTGCTTGTCAGCAACAGATTTCTTGGGACCCATGATTTAATCAAAATAACAGTACAAAAAGCCACAGAAACTAAGGAAATACCTGTACAAACATATGCTGGACCAAAACACTCGACGCAGAGTTTAGCAGAGTTTAAACGACACAATGCCAACTAGCGCTAACTGACTGAAACACTTTTGTTTACAAAAAATCATATGGATTATTGGGTTGATTCAGGTTTTTTGTTCAAGCTCCGATGTAAACTCAACATTTCGCATCGAGATTACGTCGACTTCTGATATGGTCGAGGACCAAAGTTCTGCTGTACATATATATACAAAACACAGCACTCACTGACTGAAATAATACAACGCTACAAAAAGCTGGATTTTCTGTCTGATGAAAAAAAGCAATGTAGAAGATGAGAGCAGCAATTGCAGAGTACCTACTAAATGCAGAATTCACTTTTTTATCAGTCACTGAAAGCACACCAAGATGAAAACATGCTGTAAGGAATGATGATTACTATGAAATAATGAGAAATGGATTATTTACAACAATCTTTGTCACAGCAAACAGCTGGGGAACAAGCTACACAGCTGTTTACATCACTGCATGCTCAAAAAAGGTGAAGTTATTGGCCAACACACACACAAGGATCCACAATGAAAATGGATTTAGTAAAAAACAAACTCACCAATGAACACATTTCAGTTACAAAATACCAGTTATACCAATGACACATTTCAATCTTAAAAGTAGCAGTAGGGAGATTCACATTTCTATCCTTCACTGTGACCACAACTTTTATATACCAATGTGATAACTCTTCACTATATAAAAAATACAAATGTTCCATGCTAATGTAGAAGTCAGTTAACATTTTAATACAAAATTCTTCCCTTTCCATCTATTTGTAAAACAGAATTACAGAAAAGAATAAATTCTCTAATAACAGGTATATCATTTTGAGCAGCTGTCACGTTTTTCACTTACTCAGGACAATAAATTAAATTAATTTCTTTCACCCTGACAAACTGAACAGCAATTACTGAACTTTCAAAATATATTGATGTACACCATGTACGCTATCATAAATTAATAATGGTGACAAGAAGAGGAAAATGCACATCTCTAGTTTTATTGAAAGCTGTAAATATCAAATAGAAATTAACATACGATGGACTCTGTTCACGATTATAAATGCATAATTTCATTTGAGATACGGCATTTCTAAGGTACACCTTCACTGTGAAATTAAATTTGTTAGACTTTTAAAAAGTCACAAAATTGATGTCTATGGAAACTATATACATTTCTATTACCCCTGTCAATGTGATCATCACATCTTTATATAACAAAGATTAATCCTACCTTACATTCATTGTGAATGACAATAAAACTATGAAGGCTTAAACTCTTGGACAGTGAACAGGAAATAATGACTTGCATACACTGAAATCCATAAGATAAATTATCATTAAGTAGGTTAACCAGATCACTAAGCTAATTCATTTAGTTCTCACATGAAAATAACAGGAACTGTCCTGTATCACTGTAAGGAACTCTGGCTTTTAAACATAAATGTACTTACAATCACTGTTGGTACAACCAAGCAACACCTTTATTGGCTTTATTTTTTCATGCACTTGAGGCATACTTTTTTTTCTCCAAGAAATTTAACTTGCAAGCCTCAGCACCAGCAATCTCAACAGCAGTAGTATCTTTTACACTGTCCCAAATACACTTTTTCACTCCACTCGTCATTGTATGTTTCTACAAAATATTGCTGTATTCTATAATAATTATTCATTTGTGAGTAATCATATTTTTTGCCAAGTATGATCTTATATGTATTTACTTAAACTATATAGAGTACACTGCTTTCATTATATCACAAATGCTTACTAAACATTTTACAGGATTGCTCCTTGTAGACAGTGCATACTTACAGTACCTTAATGCAATCCTGCAGCAATTGTTCCATAGCCCTCACAGTCTCTGGTGCAGTTATCTGAAATACTTTACTTTGGCACCTTAAACAAGTAACTCAGACTAGAATACAGTCCCCTCTCCTGGTAATTCAGCTAGATGCTTTCACACTTAGCAAGACAAAGAATAAAGGTTGTTGGTGTCCAAGAATGGGATGGACAAAATTGTGTCAGGAGTAGCTGATAGGCATGAGTTACGAATGGGTAGCACTTGTAGTGCCACAAAGACGCTGGGGACGAGTGAAAGAGTAGTGTGTTAGATCTAAGACTGAATAGGCAAGATTAAGTGAAAGTTGTAATGGTGAGTGTGTGTGTGCCATGAAAGTAAAGTCACTGGGTTAAGCTTTAACCAAGTACTTGGCCTTACCTGTCACAGTTAATGAAGTTTTGTAATTAAAACAACCCAAAATGTATGAAAAACTGACATGAAATGTGACCACATGAAGTAATTAGTAATCTAGAATGGAAAGCAAGTGAAGTGAAGACAAAATATAATAAATCTATTGAATATACAAATGAAAAAAAGCATCAATCAATCACTGTTATTTGGAACAGAAACTCATTAAAAGCACATAATTATACATGCAGAGTTTTAATTAGCCTTGGTAACTAGAAAAATAACCGAGTGTGCATTTCAGCTGGGGGAAAAACCGTTTACTACTGTACTTGTTTTGTAGTTGCATCACTACCATGGAAGCAAACTTCAATCATTTTAAACTAAAATTGGGGAAGAAAAAACAACCATAGAGAAGAGGGCTGGATGAAAACAAGAGGATACAAGAGTGACTGACTGGATGAAAAAACTTTATAAGAAAGGACAAGTTATCTACACTGTTTAATGAATCAAAAACCATTTTTAATCCCTTCATACAATTTCTTTGTGAGTTCCAACATCTAATAAGTTACTTTTTTTGTAAGACTTTCATTAATACAATCATATCAAATGTACATACTCTTAACAGATCATTTAGTTCATTTCAAGATTTCCTCAGTACTATTAGCTTACACACTTGATGTCCAATCATAAAAAAAGACATAAAACTTGTCAACAGGAAATATTTAAATTAAAAAATTATCTTCACCTTTAAAAGGGGCATTCCATGAAAACTTTAGCGCTAACTTTCACACTAAATGTGAGAAACTAGGGTGCAACTCTGTGGCAATGAACTCTTCATAATGTAGAAAAACAAAACACAAACAACTTCTTTGACTGGAATCCTTAATGAAAAACCCTTTCAAATACAGGAATCACTAATGAAAAACCCTTTCAAATACAGGAATCACTAATGAAAAACCCTTTCAAATACAAAGTACATGAAATCATTTCAAATTTAGCTGGAAGCTACACTAATACCTACTACAACAATGGAAGCAATTTCATTTTTGCTGGAAGCAAAATTTAAATACTATATTTATAAAAAAGTTTTTTCAAAATACTGCACTGAAGTTTGTGCTTTCAGAGAGGATAAATTAAATTGAAAATGTCATCAAATTACACAAACTACTAGCAAAGATATATAAATATCAATTAAACACTACTTTATAATGGGTATTTGCTCACTAGGACAAGCTGGGCTGATTAATGATAAATCTGGATGTTTACCAATTTTGATGTTTAAATCCTAAAAATTTTTTTTATCTTGACAGCAAGTAGAAATCTACATTCATCATCCCTCAAAGTAATAACAACAAAATAAATCAAAGAATCTATTAATATGATTTAGAAGCTTATTTTTTAATGCACAATAGCAAAGCAATCCTTTGTACACAGTTAGCCATCATTCACTACAGTCAACAATATATTCAACAAAAACTTTCAACCCTTATGGTATGTAAGGCAGCCAGTACAGATATGTCTAATCCAATTCAATAACGAGACACATCTTTGTCAACTGTATCGTGTGATTACACATTTCATATGGTAATAAAAGGTTTACATACTACCTAGCAATAATCAGTGATCTTTAACAGTTTCCTAGTTCTGCTCATTGATGTTGTATAGTTTACTAAGAAAAATAAGGCTCAGATAAGTGTCCTCAAGTATTTCCTTGACTGTGTCCCAATCTTATTTTTTAATGTTAAAATAAAATTTTTCTAATATTACAATTACTTTCCACAAACAACATTTCTATGCTTAAATAACCATTCATTTCTTCACGTTCACATTGGATGAAATTTATATAACAGATCACTAATTCTTATACAACAATGTGAGAAAGGACTATTAAAGACCACAGTTGTTCCTCTAATTTATTTAATACAAAGAAACACCAGTAATACCCAGCCTACTAAGCCAAGCCTTTCATTTCACTTATACTGAACAGAGATGACGCAGTGCAAGTGTTCAGTACTTAAAAAGCAAATTTTGTCAATGGTAATAATGACTAACTATTAAAAAAATAGAAAAAGGCTTATTAGTTACCATACCTTGTCATCCACTAAAAAGTTAGTAAAAACATCAAGGCCATTCATAAGCGCAAAGCTGTATCAATGAACATGAAACTTATCCTACTGCATAACACAGTTGGCTAAAACAAACAAGTCTTAGACTTTCAAAGAATATATAAACCAGTAGCTAAAATTCATCCGTAAATCTCTGAATTATACAGTATCATTAAAATAAATAATGATGCACTTTAAAATTCTGTAGAATGAGGTAGGGTACACAGTCACAAAAAGTATGAGAAAAAAATTTTTCTAAAAATTTACAAAAGGATACAAGATTATCACATCTCTATAATACTGCATGTGAGTGCACAAAAATATATTACTTCCAACAAATCCGACCCTAACCTTCTCCCTCTGCCTCACTGTCATTTTCATTAGACTCACCAGAATCAGTGGATGCCATCATAATGGCTTGAATTCTCTGCTCATCCTTCCGGAGACTCTCATCATCTGGATTTAACTTGTGGGCTGCTCTGTAATCCAACAGGCCTTCCGAGTACAGTCCCAGGCCAACAAATGCAGTCCCTCGACGAATATGGCATAAAAGTCTAGATTTGCTGTTGTCAGCTGTTGGAGGTGTTAGCAGTTCCAATGCCTGAAGTGAAATAAAAAACCATAGAAGCATTACATTCAAAACCACTCGTACTTAAGGGGGCCGGCCGGCTAATGCCATTTTTTAAGGACAGGCCTTTGATATTCATACCACTTAATAAGGTGACTTGGGACATCTCCAAACCACATATGATTTTCGCCTCTGACCTTCGATTTTGTGACGCCAGGGCGATTTATCCCGAAAATAACCATTTTTCAAATTCTATCTCCTCCTTTGATATTTAATATTAAGACCTAGGATTACTACCATATATAGACCTGATGTAGACCTCCAATCGAATGAGGAGTTTTTTTCTAAAAGTCATTTTTTTGCTAGATATGAATTTTTCAATATGGTAAAAAAATAAACCCTATAAATCAGGAGAAAAAAAATTTATAAAAAAAAAAAAGACGAAACAAAAATGGGAAAAAAGGGCTCTATTTGATTGTTCTATAATGTCTTTCCGAGTTATATACCAAATTCCAATGTTATAGCTTTAAAACTAAGTGAGAAGATAGATTTTGAAGGTCAATAAGTATAGTTTTGAGATACGGGCGTTCAAAGTTTTCCTTCGTATTTCTATAAAGACAATGTTAATAAAAAATGATTATTATGAATGTATATTTCTTTTTTGTGTATTAATAAACCAAAACTATTTTATTTATCATAATTTAATCATAAATGATGATCCCTTTGCTCATATATCGTAGCCTGGGGCACTGCTTGAGGCAAGATGGGGCACTCCCTCCTACGCAACTCTCTCTCTCCCCTTCACTAACTCGGCTTATTACAGCGAATTTTCTTCTTTTGTATGTTAGCGAGATGTTTTCCTTGTATCTTCCTCTTTGGCATGATGAAATTCTTGCCGAAACAAAGAGAAACAAACGTAAATGCAAGAGAATGTCAGAGGTGAAACTCGAAGGTGTACACTCTCTTTTTACAAAGACAATTTAATAAATTATGATTATTATGAATTTCATATTCCATTTTGGGTATTAAAAAACCAAAACTTTGTTATTTATCATAAATGAAGATCTCTTTGCTCAAAGATAGCCTTGGGCACAGTGTGACGTGTGCTGTCAGGCAAGACGGGCGTTACTACGCAACCCTCCCCTCTCTCTTCACTAACTACGCGTATATTATGATATTCTGTAATAATACTTGAGCGATTTTTCTTCGTCTGTATGTTAGCGAGATGTTTTCCTTGTCTTTTCCTCATTGGCATGATGAAATTCTTGCCGAAACATACATAAACATATGTAAAAGCAAGCGAATGTCAGAGGTGAAATCGAACGTGTAGACTACTTGAAGTTTGTGCTCGCACTGATGGTTGGACTTAGTAGCTGACTGAAGTGAAGTCTCCCTTCTCGACTCGGGGAATGTCTACAGATGCCATTTCTCCCAATTTCTTTGACAATAATTATCAAAATTTACAATAATAGAAGAAATATTGCATTTTCTTGTACGGATGAATGTTTTAGACTTATAGAGTTATGTTTACTAACTACCCTGTAACTACGATAGTAAGAGGAATTTTGACGAAATATTTTGTATACGTATTCTCAATTGCCATATGAAGCTCCATGAATTTTTTCATGACTTTGCATTTTTCGCCCTATACCACCATATATAAGGGTTCCGCCCGGCCCCCTTAACAGATGTCTCAAGCACAACTACATAATACGTACACCACTAATGTCATTTAGTTGCTTCAAACATAACGCTTTAATAATATTAATGAAGAGCCCAATGAAAGTTATTAGGCAAAGCCCTAGTTCATAATGTAGTTAATTACAGGTAGTACACATTTTTTTTTTATTAAAATACCTGGCCTAGGAGTCAGGAAAATTTATGCATTCAGTGCTGCTGTATTCATGTAATAATGAACTGATGGAAGAAGACAGGTGACCTTTGTATATCTTCATCAAATTGAAAAATTTCATGAGACATGGGAGTATGCATACTTGTATAGTAAAATACCATAAAAAAATATCATACAAAGTGATTAAATTCAATTTTTTCTCAAAAAATAGCCAACAAACCTTTGAACAGTCATTGATGGCATGGTGCAAATTATTGAGCGCCAAACTTGCAGCCGCTCTGTTGCTGTATAATGAAGCCACATTTGGAGTTGAGTTGATTGCTTCAGTATAGGCATTGATGCACCCTCTATAATCGCCATTTTCAAACAATGCTCTGCAAAACAATGAAAATCTGCTTGACACTACTGTACAAATGGGATTAGGGTATTCACTCATGATGATAAAACTAATAACAAAATATATTCAATCACATATTTGAGCTGTGTCACCAGTAATCATGAAACTTACGCAGCTTTTTTCTTATAAAACTCCAAAGAATGTGGCGTAACATTTTCAATCTTTGCTTCATCAACTTTAACTGTTGAATGAGATGCCAACCACTGTAAAGCAAATAAATCCATTAATAAATCTATAAAACACCCAAAAGGTCTTGACTAACAACAAACAAACTGAATAGCAAAGAAAAGGTGAAGCAACCTGAATGATCCTCAAGAATACCTAACTAATATAATATTATGGGAGGTGCATAATATGAAAGCATAGCTAAACATCAAAAAGTTATTCCAAAGGATAAAAACTGCATTTCTTTTAGATTTTTTAATGGGGACAGGTGCATTACTGACATTTTTTCAAACAGTAACTAAAGATATATTTACTTTTTTCAGCTAGCAAAACAGTACGTACGTACTACCAAACTTACCTCATCCTCTTCTTCTTTCCTCGACTCCCTACTTGGTGTAGGAAATACACGTTTGGTGTAATTCACTCTGATTATTCCATTCTGACGAATAGGAGGAAGCAATCCTCTTTTCTTCTCATCCTTGCGTATCTCTCTATCGAAGCCCTTTTTCCCCTCTTTACAGTTACTCTTTCGGCCTGAAGCGCATTTGCGGTGTTGCTTTTTAGCACTTTCAACTCTTTCTGGTTTACTTTTACCAATCTAGAATAAGACAAAAATAAAAGACAAGACTAATACATAAAATAATAAAATGCAAACATCGTATGCAATATCAATTTCAATTTAAAACTAACACTACTGTAAAAGTAAGTAAAGCTGAAACAGCCCATCTCAACTACAATATATTATGGCAATTATAGAAATTTGTTTACTTATACATATAAGTAAATGAAATCTGGTTGGACTAATCTTACATTACAGAGAACCCCTGTATTCACAAGGGATGCATACCAGATGCCCCCACCCCCCCTGAATAGCTAGAATCCGCAAATTCATAGAACCTCTATAAAAATGCTTAAAACTGCAGATTTTGTTAGTTCAATCTCAAGAAAAAACCAATAAAAATGCTTATATACCTGTCTTTTTTAATAGTGTTATCACAAAAAGTGCAATTAATCATGAAATTTATGTGAAAATACAGACATTTGTGGATATGTCTCATAAAAATACTGCGAATACCCAAATTTCCAACGAATAATAGGTAGATATGGACCACAGAGAAATCCGCGAATGCCGAGAACGCGAATACATCAATTCATTAACCCTTTAACGCCGATTGGACGTATTACACATCTATATAAATTGTCTGTTGGGTGCCGATTGGACATATATACGTCGATATAAAAAAGTTTTTTAAAAATTCGCGGAAAAGTAGTTATAGGCCAACTAGGCAAAAACTTTTGAATCACGCGCCTTGGGGGATGCTGGGAGCTCACGGATCAAGGCATTGTTTTGTTTACAATCGTTACGCAGGCGCGAATTTCTCTCTTATCGCACTAAAAAGTATCAGCGACACATCTCAGAAATTATTTCGTCACTTTGACATAATTTTTGCACCATTTTAAATTAGCCGTTACATGGAGTATTATATATGAAAATGTGCGCAATTTTATGTAGAATACAACAATAAACAACTCATGGTTGTAGCTTTTATCAGTTTTGAAATATTTTCGTATAAATAACGATAAGTGCCAAAATTTCAACCTTCTGTCAACTTTAACTCTACCAAAATGGTAAAAAAACGCAATTGTAAGCTAAAACTCTTATATTCTAGTAATATTCAATCATTTACCTTAATTTTGCAACAAATTGGAAGTCTCTAGCACAATATTTTGATTTATGGTGAATTTATGAAAAAAACTTTTTCCTTACGTCCGAGCGGTAACTCTTCCGAAAAAATCATAATTTTTTCGTCCGATTGTCGTAATGTTTGCACCATTTTAAATTAGCCGTTACATAAAGTTTTATATATAAAAATGTGCGCAATTTCATTTAGAATACAACTAAAGACAACCTATGGTTGTAGCTTTTATCAGTTTTGAAATATTTTCATATAAATAACGATAAATAGAAAAAATTCGTCCTTCAGTCAACTTTAACTCGACTGAAATGGTCGAAAACTGCAATTGTAAGCTGCAACACTTACAGTCTAGTAATATTCAATCAATTACCTATACTTTGCAACAAACGGGAAGTCTCTAGCACTATATTTCGATTTATGGTGAATTTTTTAAAACCGCTTTTTTTTTACGTCCGCGCGTTACAAATTCATGCATCATTTTGTGATAATATTTTCTCTGTGTTGCCTTGATCGTTTTACAATGTGTTATATACCAAAATGATCGCAATTTAGTGTACAATAGAACAGGAAAAAAATTAACTCGTTAGCTTTAAACGTTTTGCTCACAGCGCGATTTGAATACAATTATATATGAAATTTTGTTTTCCCGCTATCATATATCCCATTATTTATATATGATAATGATATTTTTTTCATTTCTGATGGTTGCATACTAAACTTCATGCAATGACAAAAAAAGGACCCAAAAATGAACTCTTAATCTTGAAAACTAAGCGTGCTGTGATTTTTTGAAAAAAAACATTTTTTCCACTTCGGCGCTCACTCCCAGACCCCACCGGCATACGGGAGACGATTTTTATTATACCCCTTCAGCGTTAAAGGGTTAATATGGCAATGATTTCTACAGGAAATAAAATACTTTCATAAAATCTCATGGTGAATTTGTAATCTGTTAAACAAAATATTTTACAAACCTATGTATCATTTATGTCACAGCCTCACTTGTGAGTGAGATATCATGAACATTAGACAATCCTTTACAGAATAACAGTTAAAAGAATAATCTAAGTATGCCTGCACGAAGCAAACAGGGTTGAAAGGTGACCTATCATATATCAATGGTGGGTATGATATGAAAAATAAAAACAATTTTAGAAACTTATGCTTAACCCCTTCGCCACCGGCCTGCTGCATTGCTGCAAATGCTTGCATACCGCATGAGACCCCCTCTCGACCGCGAGTATCAATCATTACTTGCTCCCACTAAATTTTATGTTATTCATATTTTTCCTTTATGTTCTTATGTGAAAACATTGTGTGTACGGATATCAATGAATATTTTTTACCACATTGTCAAAAAATTACAAAAAATATAGCAAGAATATTGGAAAAAATAGGAATATTTAGTGGAAAAAGTAATTGCAGAAGTAGGAACTGTTATAAAGTAGTAGAAATAGTAGTAAAGTAATAGAAATAAAGTAGCAGAAAAAGTAGTACAGTAGTAGTAAAATAGTAGTAGTGGTAATAGCAGTACTAGTTTTCTTACTGAAACAGTTATTCCTAGGTTTCATACAGAAACTGCATATACATCAATGAATGTTTACTGCACTGGTAATAATAATAATAAAACAGTAATAATAGTAATAATAATAATAATGATAATAAAAGCAACAGCATCTCGTGACCAATACTTATATACATATGGGGCAGTTTATTTACCCCCATTATCATCAGCAAGCTATAAAAAAACACATCTCATCACGAGTAACAGGCCTCCATAGAAGTCCTTTCACCTTACGCTTTCCTGTTGAATGAAAGTACTACTCTGCCCGAGCATTCATTCATTCACACAATTTGTCAATTACATCACCACAAAAAAGGAAAAAAAAATGCATCACGTAAGCAGGTAAAATCTGGTGTATAAGCAGGAATCCCATTGCCACCCTTTGTGAATCAGGGGGGGCTGGGTCTGGGCGCAAGTCACAAGATGGATCAGTTATGAACCGCCAGCCTTTATCGACAAGAGGTTCAATGTCTTCCAAACACTCGTTGTCACTGTCAACCTCTAAGAAATTATCACTATAATCATCATCTGATAGATTTGGCAAGTACTCAGACCCTGACTGAAACACTATCATCTGACATGATACTGAAAAAAAAAAACATATAAAATAACTGCAATCAAAAGGGAAAAAGGTGTAGAATTAAAATCTACATGGTTTACGGACAAAATCGTAATCATCCTTCTCAGATAATAGCCTGAGGCGCACTGGCATATGTTGGCCAGTACCCCTCCTAATATCCCATATGAAAATGACGTCACGACGTCCATCGGATGCTCATTGGTTAGAATGAATTGTGGGTGGAGCTTCAGCACCTCTCTCGTACACAATACTGTGTCTGGAAACCATCCAAGCTGAAGAAAACGCTTTGCTTTTCGAGGAGGGATGAAAGACGTACACACGTACGTCCTGGTCTTTTATTACTTTACTGTAAAAGACGTACATGTGTACGTCCCAGTGCTGAAGGGGTTAATTTACAAGGTAGAGGTGCTGATGAAAAGCAACCAAATAACTTACAGGAACAAAGAGGGCAATTGATGGCTCATGAGGCTGAGATAGCCAAGAAACACAATACTACTCTCATCCTTCAGTGGCCTGTGCAGATTAAGAAAACTTCCACAGTGTTGGATAATGGCTTCCTAGTTCATAAGCAAGTTTTCTGCGACAAGCTTCTGCATATAGTTATTCGTTCGATCTTCGTCATTTAGTGTTGCTTCATTAATAATCCCATAAATTGTAAAGGAATAAAGGGTTCTTTCTGTTACCTCGTCTGTTATAAACACCAACGTAATTACATTTAAACCAAGTTAGTATACTTTTGAGCTCTGGGGCAAATCATTGACTAAGGCTCATTATGAGAATCAAGATCAGCATGTGGTACAAAGGCCAGAGCAGTTATCATCAGTATTGTATCGTCGTCGAAGTCCACTTGACAATAGATAGATGTCTTTGCATGCTCTGCACTAGATGAAAGAAGCATCCTTTGACTGGGAACATTCTATAACTGCATTGATCACTGCTTGCTCAAAATCACAATGGAAATAATGGGAATTTAAGTTGGGCACTAAAGACATGTGGTTTTTATGTTATATTTTATTATAATTTTTTATGTTATCTTCATTTTCTTTTAATAAAATTATTTACTTTTGCCTCTTTGAATTTTCATTTGGCTATCCTTTTTTTATGTAGAAGTATACACTAGTACAGTGGACTCCCCCGTATTCGCATTCTGGGCATTCACGGACTCACATATTTGCAGATTTCTCTATGGACCATATCTACCCAATATTCATGGGAAATTTGTGTATTCAAGGTATTTTTCTATGAGAAATATCCACTAATTACTGTATTTTTCATATAAGTTTCATGATTAAATGAACTTTTTGTGATCAAACTATTATAAAAACCAGGTAGTATAAGCATTTTTAGGGAGTTTTTTCTTCAGTTTGAACTAACAAAATAGGCAGTTTTAACAGTTTCTATTGGGGTTTTAAGTATTCGCAGATTCTAGCTATATTTATTGGGGGTTTCGAACGCATCCCCTGCTAATATGGGGGTTACACTGTAGTATACTTTGCTGACTTGAGTTATTTGGTCAACGTAGTAATTCTCCTCTATCTGGCACATATACTGCATATTGGTGCTGCTATTCAGCAAATCTGGTCACTCTCAGCAAGAAAAGTAAATAATTGACCGTTGAACCATCAACAGTCCAAGTCATAACTGCTTATGTTAAGAAACATAAACCTACCACCAAGAACCACTCTATTTAAAAAGAGATAAATATCTGACAGAAGCAGACATCCACACTAGAGAGTAAAGGAAGGACAAATGGCCTAAAACAGGTTGCATTGATTTTATTGTTATAATCAATGAAGCTTTACATATTATACCTAATTGCTGTGCAGCATTTAGTGACATTTTCATTTTCATATAAACCACATCTGCTCCATGTCAAAACTGATATTAAGGGTAGCTTCACCCACAAGTGTCGCACATCGTCTGCATACTGATCTATCATATTTTCCAGGCATATAATATAATTGGAAGAATATATGCAGATGTAAACCCCTAGTTACCATTCACGATTTGTGTCAGGCCTCAATAACATAATAAGGGATGTTACCTGGGCTTTGCTGGGAATTCTTATAGTATCCCTTTATGGGCACAGCTTCTACTGGAGGGAAGAACGTGATCTGACTCTTGCAGAATATTTAAAGTTGGTTTCTGGATGCTTACCACTTTTGAAATTAAAAGGCAGCCATAGCCGTTTTCTTTCTCGTTTACATGGGTGCCTTCGATAATGTAATTGTATATAATGCCATCTTGTCATGGGCATCTATAAAATGTTGGCGTATGTTCCCTTAGTTTCTATGGGTCAAAGTAAACCTCCAAAGGGTCTGTTGTGTCTCTCATAGTTTATACTGTGAGATTTTACACAATTCCTCAAGGCATGTAAACTTGTGTATATCTTCAATCCAATGGGAATGGTGCTCTTTTTATACTGCTAGGGTTGCTACCAGGTTGGGCCTGCTACTGATCCTGAGGATTAGCTTCTGGCAAGAGGCACTTGGGTTTACTCCTCTAATAATAGCCCCTTATATAGGCAGCATCCCTCCCTATATGCAGTCCCCCACTGCAAACGATGGTAAATAAGCAGTCTCTCTTCTTTCATTATTATAACAGATGGGTAAAATGCATCCATTTTCTTTTTTATCGTAATTCCAATAACATGGTCTGCATGTTTTTACCAGTTGACAAATACAGTCAAGTTCATAGTTTATGTCTTTCCATTAAGTAAGTAAACACACTTTTTGCATAATCACTCATTACTGACTTTTTATAGGGATCTAGGCATTTTCTCCAAGCATTCAAGCAACAACCAGTATTCAAAGCTTTTGTATATACAGCAGTTAACTATCTATACTCTGAATATTTATTTTCATTATTTCCAATGTAGAAGCAGAACAGAAAATGTACTGTTTTTATTTAAGTACTCTAAGTGCTATGTGATTTTCTTAGTTATACAACATAAAAATTGAGAATTTTTTGGCAAAGAAAAGGAAACTATATTTCAGAAGTAAAAATTTTATAAAAATAATTTTTCTTTTGATTCTTTATCAATATAATATAAAATGAAAATTAAAAAATTTTCTTTATCTTATATGAATTTTTTTCAATATTTCTGCTATTAGAAAATAAAAAGAAAAAATAAATATTCATACTTTTGCCATCATATAAGTTTTATTCAGAGTAATAACCAGCCCAAGAAGAGCCATTGTTAGGCTCAGAGGTCTGGATAAACTAATCCTTTATAATAATAATATTTACTGTAATAAATAAAGTAATTAGTTAATGCTCTAGGTTAATTTATGTATTCATTTTTCCATATATACTAAAATATTGTTTTAATGAAAATAAATTTTTTAATTAATTTAAGGTACTTAAAAATGATATTGTTATGATACAATAAAGTTTGTTCATACTTACCTGGCAGATATATATATAGCTGTATTTTCTGAAATCCGACAGAATTTTAAAAACTTCTGACACACGCAGTGGTCGGCCAGGTGGTTAGTACCCATTCCCGCTGCTGGGAGGTGGGTATCAGGAACCATTCCCATTTTCTATTCATAATTTTTATTTCCACTGTCCCCTGAGGGGAGGTGGGTGGGTACTTGATTATATATATCTGCCAGGTAAGTATGAACAAACTTTATTGTATCATAACAATATCATTTTGTTCATGGAACTTACCTGTCAGATATATATATAGCTGAATCCCACCTTTGGAGGTGGGAAGGGACAGAATAGAAGGATTTTGGGAAACAAATGCATGCAGATGATTTACATCTTGGTTCCACCTGTTAGCATAGCTGGCTTCGTGGTTACAGCCACGTAAGTCTGCTTGTGCTACTAGAGTTGCCAGCGAGATAGAGACCTATATAGCTGGTGCACTCCAGATGATCTGTCAACAGGGGCGAGACCACGACGTGACTAGACCATATTGACCATACCATGAGGGCTAAGAAGTAAAATAAATATATATATATATATATATATATATATATATATATATATATATATATATATATATATATATATATATATATATATATATATATATATATATATATATATATATATCACCACCTGACCAACCTAGCCAAAGTTAAGGTGTGTTAACTAAGGCTTAAGAGTTAAGAAGTCGCCGTCGTCGGCGACTCAACAACTAAATTAAGAGCTCTTCCTAACCCTTTTCTACAGGATAGGATGAGTGGTACTTCTTGCCCCCAAGATTGTGTCTGCAGACACGTATGGCCCTAGCGAGCACCAGATCTCATATGCCATCTTCACATCTCGCAGGGAGTGTGAAGTGAACACAGAGTTGCTTCGCTAAAACATGGTACTCAGGATGTTGCTGAGTGCCATGCTCTGTTGAAATGCTTCCGAGGCCGCGCCCTCACCTCGTGAGCATTCAGATAAAAAGATTTCAAATCTTTGTGCAAACACAATGAAGGAGCATTTTTGAAAGAACTCCTTAACACTAAAGCCAGGGTGTTCTTCGATATGTGCAGTCTGGTCTTTTTCGGAACACTGCAGATTGCCCGAATGACTTCGACTTTCTTGAGTTTTATGTAGATAAAACTTGAGAGACCCGACAGGGCACAGGACTCTCTCTGGCTCCTGCCCACTAACTTGTGCCATCCTTGCTTCCAAGCTCCTGGCCCAAGGACAAAACGTTCCATTCTTAGGCCACAATGGAAGGCTTAGAGAGCACACCGCCTTGTGTTCTCTAAAGCCTAAACTTGTGACGATGGCTTAAAATCTCACTAACCCTCTTTGTCGTATCTAGGGTGGTTAGAAGAAGGCCTTCCTGATCACATGCAAGAAGTTAACAGGTAGGAGAGGTTCGAATGCTTTGACATCAAGAACTTCAGACTACGTCTAAGTTCCATATTGAAAGCTTCGATCTGGACATGCACAGTCAGTCCGTCTGTACTAAAGTCAGGTGACCGACCAGTTGACCAGTCAGACGAATCAAGGACAGCAAGGCAACCCAACGTCGTCAGCGAATCAACTCCTGACTCGAGCTTCTGGTGCCAGGAGAAAGGAGCGAGGAGCAAAAAGGCGATTCAGTCCCGAAGGAAGAATGCCTGACAGTCCAACCTGGTCTCATGTTACACGATCATCGGGGGTGTATAAACGCAACCGACTTCGTCAACAAGAAACTCAGGGCTACTATATGTCGCCTGATCTCGCACGAGTGTCTGACTCCGAGAAAACAGGTGAGACAAAAAGTAGATGGTGAGCGAGTTTCGAGATTCCACAGAACTCAAAGATCGTGAAGGGCTTTGTTGTTTGACAGAAGCAAATCTCTGAGCCCAAAGGCCATCAACAACATATTTGCGTATTCTTTAATAGTTGTGACTGCCAGCTTATCCCATTCTTCAGATGGAAAGGGAAGACGGTAATCTTATTCCTGTCAACATCTCGATAGTCTGAACGTAGTCAGACTCAGAGCGGAGAGGTTATAGGTACCTTTCGAGTTAGAGTAGACCGACTCTTTCGGAAAAGGTCCTTGAAAAGTGAACTAGGAAGGACGTGACCTCTGTGAATCCAGGATCCTGAAGGCCAACATGGGGCGATCAGCGTCATTGTCGCTCCCTGTGACGTCATAAATCCTCTTATTACATTTCCTAAGCGATTGAAAAAGGGGAAAAGAGACTAAACATCCATCCCCGTTCAATATCATAGGATGGCGTTTAATGGTACCGATCCCGGATCGAGAATAAGGGAGCAGAGAAGAAGAAGCCTCTTTGTCCTCAACATATCGAAGAGAAGAATGAAAGGGCGTCCCTAGTCTCCACAACTCTCAACATACTTCTAAAGAAAGATTCCACTCGGAAGTCAGTAGTTGCTGCCGTCGATCGAGACGATTCGTAAGGACTTTTGCAATCCTGTAACGAACCTCTAGAGGATCGTTACATTCTACGCCTGTTGCTATAATAGGATCTTTCTCATAACCTCGAACAGGGACCGAGAGAAGATACTTCTTAAGATATGAGAGAGCTGTGGAATATCAGAGTTGATCTGGACCACTGGTTCCAAAAACTTGTTTCGAGGACTGGAGGGACGACCGAATTGCTTCTACTTCTTTCAGATTAAGATCCAGGACATCTGAAACCCTATCCAGATGTCCGGCACCTTCTTTCTATCATGACGCACTGAGAGATGTTCAGAATCATTCCTAGATCTTGAATAATATTTCAGTTTCCCGGTAGGAAAAAACTGTGGAGGTCTGAATTGCAGTCTATTCAGGGAAACAAACTTCTTCAGGAAGGAAATGGTCCCCAGCAAGCTCATCCATTCCCTCCCCGAGTATGCTTACTTCCCTAATATGGCTGCGCTTTGCCTAAGCAGGAGAGCATATAAAAGTGCAATGTTGCGGTAGACTCGTAGTTCTATACCGTGCGGTAACAAGCACCGAAAGGATTAAGAGATATCTCTGTTGAACATAGTAAGGCAAAATGAATGCAATGTTTATTCATTCACGTAAGAAATCCCCTCAATCTTAGGCTAAAGTCCGTGATTGTAGGACAGAGATACAGTTAGTCAGTCAATCCCGCAGGAGAGACGTAACCGCCAGCACAGAGATACGGTTAGTCAGTCAATCCTGCACCCCCTCATTTTGGGACCACCTTGACGTGGTGAGGGGGCTCTCGAACCTCAGGAATCTCTTCCCATGTTCGAACCCAAGAGTCCCATATGACATTATATATTTTCGAGTAAACTTATGTGGACCTTTCCATTTTTTGCCAAAATTTTTGAAAGCAAATAAATGAGAAAACATATCATGGCTTAACGTGAGTTACATCTGAAGCTAAATAGTGAGAACTGTGGTAGATCCATCATCTACCCGACAATGTTCGGACCTGTTTTTCAGGCGGAAAAACTATTCTGTGGAGCTGGACCACGGATTCCAGGGGGGGCCTGGTTCTAGGAATAGAACTCTCGGCATTCTATCCAGTTTGCCCATAATGTGATTAGGATGGGGATAATTGTATTAACATAATACTCTTAGTCCTAGCAAGCGGGTTCTGCTTACACTTGGGCCATACTAATCATGTTATGCCATCCCCTTTTGGGGTAGGGTAGGGATGCGGACATTTGGGAGTCCTTTCTCACTTGTGCCTTTGGCAGAAGATTTAACTTCGCGAAGGGCCAATGATATCTTTTCAAGAATGTAAAAACTCAAACTTTATGAACTGTGAAATAAATGATTTGAGTACCCCTGGGCCCCATGATGGAAAACTACGGCACAGTTGATGACCATTGGCACGTCACTCCCGAATTTCCTAGGTACTGCCACAAGTAGTGAAAGTACTATAAAAGATACAAAGGAACACCTGTTCCAAGTAAGCAGCAGAGCCAGAAAACCAAATAGAGTGCATAAATAAAAAAGAAACAAACAAAAATAAATTGGTAAACTCCAATATCGTAACAATGGAACCATATATGATGAAACAATAATTCTGAATTAGAGACAAATAATCCTCCCAGCAAATACAGAAAAATATAAAAATCATAATAGACAAGCAACATACATATAAAACAAGGAGCCAAAAAAGAAACAAAAATTACCGACTTAATCCCACATTGGTACATTTTGATGACCTCTTTGGACCAGATAATTGGTCAAGATTTCTAGTCCTCAAAGCTGACAACAAAATCTCAGCAGCGATGCTAGAAAACAAATTACTTAACATATATCCAACACAAGACGTGGAATGCAGACACATCAAGGACAATGAATGGCTTATCCAAGTAACCAATAAAAGCAGTCCACTGCCTTTTTAAGTATAACAGAAATAAATAATATAAAGGTAATAATTACAAGCCATGAAACATTGAATTATGTACAGGGTACAGTTCATCCTACCCAATAGCGAGCAGGAGCTTCCTTCAAAACAACTATTGCTAGACTCCCTAAAATTGAGATATAACAATATCCACGATTTAGAAATATACTCTATTTCAAGTAGGAAAGATAAAAGTAAAAATATCAACATTGCCAAAATAAAATTTACAGGCCAAGACTTACCATTTAAAATAAAAATTCTTGGACAAAATAGAGAAGTTCGTCCTTTTGTTCCTAAACCATTACAATGTACACAGTGCTCAAGGTATGGACACACATACAAAAGATGCCGTAATAAAGCTATATGTGCAGTCTGTGCATCAGATGACCATACCACTAATTGGAACTGTAATCAATCAAAATGTATTAATTGTGGACTAGCCCATCACGCAAAATCTAAGGAGTGTTCATTTTACCAATATAACACAGAACTTCAGTTGTTAATAAATAGGACAGGAATGTCAGTCATGGAAGCCAGACTTGAGCTAAAAGTAAGAGGCGTTAACAATCCATCCAAAACCCCCACCTTTTCAAATGTGACTAAAAATCAAGACATCAAACAGCACAATGACAAACAAGATAGTATAAACATGGAAACTGGATTTCATACCAATAATACTGAAAACCCAAAATAAAAGTGATATTACAACAACCAATACCACCACTAACATAGATGATTGAGTTATCCATGGAAAAGAACTTCCAATAGAAGAAGAATTAAATAATGATGATAATCGAACTGGCAAAAAGAAAAGAATTCTAGAAAGAACCCCACCTAAGTGAAAAAAAGTAAATATTGAAAATTACAATCAATCCAGAGAGACTCCAACTACACCAGGAGAACATTTTAAAAAAGATATTAAACTAACCTCATAAATCACAAGGAAATACACAATTACCCTCAATCTCAATCAAACAGCCAACATCTGGACAGTAAAGATCACTCTTTACAATTTCCATCAAATAATACTAATGAAAATCATACCATTAAACCAAACCAAAATATAACTATCACCCCCCAACCATCCACAAGACCGAAATATCCCATTAACAACAACAAAACAAATAACCCCTCAAACCAACAGTCCTTATCACTACAGAAAAGGAACAATAGAATTACAAAACCAGAAATTTCTAAAGCTAGACCAAAAACTTCTGAACCAATAATTAACATTACCAAACATGCTTCATCTTGTGGTTGTAATGAATGCTTTGTAAGTACATATAACCAATAAACTAACTACCAAGACAGAGGACACAGTACGAAATTGTATTGACAATTTTACCAAATTAAGGAGGTGCCCTTTAACACACCAACATGAGAACGAATTATGTTCTGAATCCTTAAAATACAAAAAGGAAATTATAAAATAAAAAATAGACATTAATATTCAACTATGAAAAACAAACAACTGCAGAATCTAATAACCAACATACAAATACAACGATTAAAAACCACAAATAAACCCCCCCCCCCCTTCAAATGCATATAAACTACGAGGATAGAAAGTAAAATCAGCAATCAATTTACAGAATTTAACACAATTCCTCCCAAATAATGGGAATATAAAATGCATTCAATGGAATATAAATGGTCTCTTAACCCGACTACGTCTGGGTGAATTACAAAGAATCATAACGAGACCAACCCAATGTGCATATG
The DNA here is from genome assembly GCF_015104395.2 of Macrobrachium nipponense. Classification (NCBI taxonomy): domain Eukaryota; kingdom Metazoa; phylum Arthropoda; class Malacostraca; order Decapoda; family Palaemonidae; genus Macrobrachium; species Macrobrachium nipponense. The sequence goes on from NC_061094.1 coordinate 3,954,261, forward strand.
TCTACAACATATAGGAAGTAACCCTACATATATCCAACACTATAAAATTGCCTGTTATTCACCAACTGACGGTGGAAAATTAGGCACAGCCATATACGTTCATAATAGCATTACATATGAACCTGTTGACATACCATCTATGCCATATCAAATAACATCAATTAAACTGTATATGCCTGATAAAAGTAAAATTACTATTTGTAATTTATATAACCAACCAAATTTCAATGCAAATTTCAGTGATTTTTCTGAACTTATTAGCAAAAGTATACAGGAACCACTACTTATAGTAGGAGATTTTAATGCACATAATCCATTATGGGATATTAATAACCCCACTGACACATCCGGAATCAACATAGAGAATACTATAATGAAACACAACCTGTATTGTCTCAATGAAAGTGAAGTTCCAACATATTTTTCAAATACACACCTAACCTTTTCTTCAATTGACATTTCATTATGTTCAAATGATGTAGCGGAGAAATTTGAATGAAAAGTCCTAGACGATTCATACACAAGTGACCATTTCCCAATCATTCTGAACTACTTAAGTAATGTCAAAATATTGCCACCTACAAGATATAATATCCAAAAAGCTAACTGGGATAAATATTTCCTATACACACGAAACATACCACCATTCCACATAATGAAGATCACATACTACATGTGAATCCTTCTCAAACTTCATAATAAATGCTGCAGATAAAAGTATTCCAAAAACCAAAACACATTCCACAAAATCCCCTGTCCCATGGTGGAATCCAACATTAACAACATTAAGTAAAATAAAACATATATTGAGTCGCAATCTAAACAGACTCAAAACTCGCCTTAAATCACTCAACAAAATGCCCTATAGTATAAACATATTAAACAAAATAGTTATAACAAACATAACAATTAACCACATTAAACCACTATATAACAAATATACAGCCAAATTTAGAAAAACGGTAATAGCTGAAAAAATCGCATCATGGAAGGAATATGTCTCAAACATATCTTCAAACACATCCACAAGGGATGTCTGGCAAAAGATAAGGAAAATCAATGGAAAACATATAAGACCTCCAAGAAGTGCAATACATTTAAATGGAAAAATATACCATGATACTTATGAAATATCAAACATAATTGGGAAACATTTGGAAAACATCAGTGCTTACTCCAGCCTAGATACACATTTTCAAAGTATCAGAAAACAAAAAGAAAATATAATACTCAATTTTGAAACTCTTGAAGACCTGGAATATAACTATATTTTTAACATGGATGAACTAGATAATGCCATCAACTCTTGTCATCCCTCTGCACCCGGATATGATAAAATATCATTTGAAATGATAGAAAAATTAGCTCCTATAGCTAAATCATATTTATTAAAATTTTACAATAGTATCTGGCTAAAACGTGTCTTTCCTGATAAATGGAAACATGCCATAATTATTCCAATAAACAAACCAGGAAAGGATGCAAGTAATCCATCCAATTATAGACCGATATCTCTAACAAGTTGCCTATGCAAAATCTTAGAAAAAATGGTTAATGCACGATTAACGTATGTAATAACCAAAGAATCCATTTTTTTAACACCAACACAATCTGGTTCAATAGCTGGCAGATCAACCCTAGATCCCTTAACACATTTAGAAGATCATATCAAAAAAGGCTTTGAACAAAAGAAATTAACAGTAGCTATATTTTTTGATATAGAAAAAGCATACGATACAACATGGAAACATAACATCATGCAAAAACTCCACTCCAAGGGACTAAGAGGCCACTTACCAATATTTTATTTAAGACTTAAGAACTTCTTACAACAGAACTTTTCAAGTAAGAGTAGAAATTCCTACTCAGTAACCTATAAACTGGAAGAAGGAATCCCTCAAGGTAGTGTCTTGAGCTGTACATTGTTTGCTTTAGCAATCAATGACATTACTATAAATTTACCAAGTGGTGTAAAAAAACAGTTTATATGTTGATGACTTTGTCATTTACTATACGAGTAGTAATCTGAGACATGCTCAGAGAGTTCTCAGTACTGCCATTTCAAATATATGTAGTTGGGCAAATTCAGTTGGATTTAAATTTTCAACTGATAAAACAAAAGCAATCGTCTTCTACAAGACAAAAGGTGGATGAAGAACCAAACAATCAAACTGCATCTTTATAGCACTGAAATACAATTTTGTACAAAAATCAAGTATCTAGGAGTAATATTTGATCAACATTTAAATTGGAAAGAGCACATCAAATACATTAAAGCCAAGGGCATCGAAGCCCTTACCATATTAAAAAAGTTATCACACTAATTGGGGAGCAAAGCGAGACATTTTATTAATGATATATAAGGCAACAGTCTTATCCATAATAGATTACTGCTGTCCAATATATTCATCCGCCTCAGAATCTGCATTAAAATCTCTCGATGCAGTGCACCATGAAGGCGTGCGATTGTGCACAGGAGCTTTCCGATCGTCCCCAACAAACTCACTTTTGGTGGAGGCAGGTGTTTTGCCCTTAAAACATCACCGTAATTTAATAACAATACAAAGAGGTCTTTCAATGCAAGCGGGATCGTCTCCTGCAACTTACTGCTTCCAAAACTGTAATCAAGTAACAGCAGTTAATAGTACTAGCTCTTTCCCAAAAAGAGCTAGATACATAATGAACATACATAATATGAATCCAATTTTTCACCCACCAATGGAATTGCCACCACCATGGATTTTAAATAGAGTAAAGATATGTACCTCCCTGTCTTACCTACTCAAAAAACAAATGACAAGTACGGAAATGTACCGCCAACATGCTTTGGAGCACATTAGAAGAAAAGGCGACAAATTTATGATATATACAGACGGCTCCAAAAATAATGTTGGAGTAGGAGCATCTGCATATTCGAAAAATATGTTAAGTAAAAAAAGCCTACCTTCAATATCATCAGTATTTACTGCTGAAGTCACAGCCATACAGATGGCTCTAGATATGATATCTGAGGCAAAAGCAAGTGTGTCTGTTATTTTCAGTGACTCACGTAGCGCTATAGATGCAATAAGACAGTATAAAACCAGGAAACCAAATAGTACAGGAAATTCAAATAAAAATTCATCAACTCCTCCAATCAGGAATATCAATGGAAATATGTTGGATCCCAGCACACGTGGGAATAAAAGGAAATGAATATGCAGACTCTGCTGCCAAATCAGCCTGCACTATCCCTCCAACAATTTCATATGCCCCAGTGTCAGACTGGGTAAAATCAGTTAAAACATTAATTTACCAGGATTGGCAAGAAGAATGGGCCTCGGTGCCAACAACAAATAAACTTAAAAATATAAAAACTGAAGTCTATGCATGGAGGACATCCTCACAGGAGGAAAGAGCAAAAGAGGTGATCCTAGCAAGGCTACGTATAGGACACACAAGATTCTCACATGGTCACTTGATGTCAACACCACATGCTGACCCAGTGAAATGTAACAGATGTCAAACACCCATGACAGTACAGCATTTGCTTGTTGAGTGCCCAAATTGGACAGACTAGAGGAGTGGCTTTACTGAGAGTGTTCCAGTCAAAGATCTATTTATCTGCGGAGTTCAGGAAATGAAAAATATTCTTGCGGAAAGCAGGGATTTTTCAATTAATAAAATCATAAATTTTTTAAATAAGACGGGTTTCTCAATAAAGTCTAATTTTTTCTCTCGTCTCTCTCTCTCTCTCTCTCTCTCTCTCTCGTCTCTCTCTCATCATCTCTCTCTCCTCTCTCTCAGGGATTGATCCCTGGAGAACCAGCCCGAGAAGAGTCTACTTGAGACTCAGAGGTCTGGAAAAACTAACACCTATTAATAATAATAATAATAATCCCGCAGGAGAGAGACGTAAGCTACCGCGCATGACAGCGCACGAGCTGGTACTGGCTTGGTTGGACTGGAGGACAGACACGGCAGCAGCCAGCAGCTTACGAATGTCGTCTCTTAACTTAATGTCTGGGTTGCCAGCTACCCTATTCTACGAAGAAATAGGTCCGTTATTTTTTGAGCAGAAAGAGACTCTCAAGCTGGTATAGTATTTAAGCGAAACAGAAAACGCTAAATATATAGATGCGTTTGTGTCGTCAGAACACTACCATACAACGGTAAAAGATAAATCGGAAACTCCTGGAAGGCTGCAGGGAGTAACAATTAAATGTCCTTAAAATAATAGACAATAGACCTCTCGGTTGCCATCCGAAGAGGTAACTACAGCAAGCGTATATGACTTGAACCAACCAGTAGTAAAATAACGCAAGGCAAAATATGATATTATATTACAATAAAGTTTGTTCATACTTACCTGGCAGACATATATATAGCTGAATTCGGAAATACAGCTACATACATATCTGACAGGCAAGTTTCATGAACAAAACTTAGAGAATCGAAGCAGACAGCTCAAGCTTCTTATGTTACTGGACATAAGCGGTCATTGACGTAGTCTACAAGTCTATTTCTTGTACGAGTCTGCGAATGATGAATAAGAGCTCTTCCAAATCTTGTCAATAAGAGCTTATCCGCTTACGCAATATAAAGTTAATGAGATGTTTGTCAATGAGAACTAACCCATTTACGGGACAAAGAGATATTTTGTCAATGAGGGGATACCCACTTACTTGACAAAACGATAGTATATTGTCAATGGGGGAAAATCACTGAATTGACAAAACGTAATCCAGGAAGTCGAGCATATTATTTTTCCGATTCCCGTATCAATCGAGGAAGGGGGCAAGAATCCTGATAAGAGACTGGGCTTTCAGCAGGTAGGACCCTGATGTTCAACTTCGGCAGCGTAGTCCCGAACTTAGGAACTAACAAAATCTATCATCTGAAAAGCCCTTTCAGATGGACTAAAAAGCTTGCAATTTAAATTTATTGGCAGTATGGCAAAGGAAGTCCTGTCTTGCGCTTTCCTGAAGAGCGTCCTCTTGATGAGTGCTTTTGCAAGAATCCTACCGAAAGTAGTCGAGCGTCATGACGTGTAGGACGTCGAGCTTTTACATAACCCGTAACTGCCTTATCACAAAGTCTTGACTGCGGTAGAGCAAACGAGATCTTCCCTTGAGCTTTCCTTAACTCCATCCACCTATGCGAAAAGCAATATTAATTGACAAGAGACCTCTTGAATTCACGAAACCCGATGTCTTGCTGGGTTTCGAAGAAGAAGTTGTCTGTTCACTTTAAGCTTCCTCCGAAGCACTGCCTACTTCACATTCTTTGCAGGTGAGGTAGAAGGTATCACCGAAGGTAGAGGTAAAAATTCTTAGGCCCAAATCTGAAACAAGAGCTTGAAGAGTTCAACAGAAACGTTCAGCCAGGCGACACACCTGGCGTGCGCTGGTGCACGCTCGGCGTCCACTGGCGCGCGCTCGGCGTCCACTGGAGCACGCTCGGCGTCCACTGGCGCGCGCTTGGCGTGCACCCGCGCGCACCTGGAGTCCATCCAAGTCGAGAGGGAACGCCTTCTTATTGTGACAGTAAAATAAAACTTAGGCGTCCGCTCTCAAAAGCTTCCTGCTACTATGACTTCTTTTACGTATTTCTCGGTGGAAAGGCGGACACGAGTTCAGGCGACGTTCGCCTTCTTACTTCTCACTGAAACGCAAAACGAGAGAGAGAGGACGTGAAGCGTCCTCTTCTATAAAGCTTCTATTTAGAGGGCGCGAGTCCTTCAGAAAGCTCCAACCCCTGCACGGGGAGGAAGCTTCGGAGGACGAGAAGCAATCCTTCAGGATTCATGCACGCGCACGCACTTTGGCAGTCTGGGGATTTTCATCAGAAACTGCCGAAGGCACGCCAGATCGGTGGGGGTTCCTTGTAACCCTCCTTAGGCTTTCGACATGCTCCCTCCCCGGGTCCTGGGAGTCAAGCAGAGGTCCCGGCCTAGAGGTGAAACGAGGCCGATCTGACGCACCCTCCACTACACAAGGGGAATCACTGCACTTCTGCACTTCACTTTTACTCTCTAAAGCAAGCACTTTCGATTCTAAGTTACGAATCGAAAGAGTATCAGAGAAAGGGCAATTCCTCTACAGACACTGTTTAGGGCCCGAAGGCAACACTACAGGGTTAGGAGTAACAATTAAAGAAGTAGCACTCTTCACAGCAATGAAGGAGAGCGAGCACCTCTCGTAGACATATTCATAGCCCGTAGGCCATACTACAGGGTTAGGCAAAATAAAGTCTACAGGAAGGTTAGCAGGTTCACTACCCTGACTTTTGTTACTGATTAATTGCGTACATACGAATCATACGTCTTCCTTACGGAATTAGACATGTTTACTGATTAATTGCGTACATACGAATCATACGTCTTCCTTACGGAATAGACAAAGTCTCACACTCCTTACATGACAAATCTCAACAAAGAAGCAAGACCCATACCCCTTGTACATACCAGTGCGGATCTACCGAAGCTTTCGGTAGCCACACCCTATCTTTGCAGACAACCCCGTCTGAAACTAGCCTAACTAGATTCAGATATTTTATGCAAAAATGAATCAAATTCAAATCAATTTAAGATAGCGTATGCCTAGCCACAAATCCAAGTAAATAAATCAAAAGACAATTAGGATACTTAGCGGCAATGAAGTTTCCAAAATCCTAAGACGGAGGTACTGAAAATAGGTGTTTTCAGCACCGGCGACAGAAAAATTATGAATAGAAAATGGGAATGGTTCCCGATACCCGCCTCCCAGCGGCGGGAATGGGTACTAACCACCTGGCCGACACTGCGTGTGTCAGAAGTTTTTAAAATTCTGTCGGATTTCAGAAAATACAGCTATATATATCTGACAGTAAGTTCCATGAACAAAATATAGAATAATTCTAAGTAAATGTACCACATATAGTACATGCTGCTCATTAAGACAATCCCTTATGTACCATATATGGAGCAGATCACAGTCAACGTGTTAATACAATTTTTCTTGTAAGACGCAGAAGGCCATTGAATAAAAGTATCAACAAGACAATTAGTCAGTTTGAAGTACGAGTATTTGTTTGACAAAAGAAACAAAAATTTTACAAAAATTTTGTTCAAAAAATGGAATTTTCAACATAAAAAATGTTCGACAAACTAGGTACCACTGTACAGTAAAGGATAGCAATCCAAACACTCATCCAATTATTCAACAACAGAGGAGAGAGTGCAAAAAGTTGTCTAATGATCTCAGACACCAAAAAAACAGTGACTAGTAACAGAAGATGAGTCACAGGTATTCCCCTCCTCACCCCCATAACCACCAGTTAACCTTGCTACCAAATTCAGTAAGTGTTCCAGCTCACACTGAGGATACTTCTACATAAAATGCAATGGTTTGTATTTCTGTAGGAACAACTTGTTTTTAAAGCACAACATTTCTAGATTGTCAGTTAGGAAGTGCGAGAGATTTACTGATAAGTACAGCTGTACAAATAGGAAATAATCGCCAATTGAACATCCTCTGAGGGATAAAAAATTTTTTTAGACTGACTCTTTGTAAGTAGCATCTCACCATCATATAAACACTTACCTTTAGAAGGTTTTCTGTGGATGAATAGTAATGGCTATCTTCACCATCTCCATCATAATCACCCTCTGAAGCAATAACAACACCATCCTCAGAGCAAGTGCTACTCAAACGACTCCGAATACTTTCACTATCCTTGCTACCTGGAAAACAAAAATTAATGCCATCAAATATATAATAAAAAGTACATACTACAAAACCTAGATAACATTTTTCTTAGAAAAATTATTAGCTGTAACTATTAAAATTAAGAACAAAGTCAGGTTTGTAAAATAATGAACATTTTTATGATAAAATTAATTATTTGAGATGAATCTTAGCTACTCTTAAAGTTAGCTTATATCTACACGCTGATTAGGTAAATCGGCATTCAAACAAAAAATTGAATGGCTGCCCATATGACAATCTAGTTTACCTGTTCTCCACCAGGTGTGTTTTGAATGTTTTAGCTCGTCAGAATTCTTCTTGCCGCCATTGCGCTTAGGCGATTTTTGGTATTCTATGAAGTTTGGCTGTTTTGCACCTGTTTACAGTATTGTAATTTCATTTTCCACTAGAAGCAAAACCAACAACATCAGGCTATATTGGAATGATTTTGGTGTAAGCAGGTTGTTGGAATTTGAAGTAGATCAACATTCGGTTCATACCAGCTGCAGGAGTACAGAGTGTGATCTTGGAACTAGATAAGAGGAATGTAGGGGATTATTCTGAGGACTTTATGCCTGAATAAGTCAGATATAGAAATGAAGGGAAGCTAGTAGATGGTAAAAGCAATTAGTTAGGTCAAGACTTAAACCTCTCAGTTCTATCCTACCTAATGTCCCTTCATCTGCAGCTACCCGTCTCAGGCTAGGCATTTTGGTAGTGCTAGTATTGAGACTTCCTTCATAGCTCTGCCTTCTGCTCCCCATTCAGTTCAGGAAAAGCGTATTGCGAAGTTAGAACAATGACATTAAACTTATTTTAAGTTCTAATACAAGTTGAACCGAGTTCATGACAGGGAACGTTCCGAACCCCTCCATAGTGTGCACTCTTTTTCGCATTCTCCTATTAGAAGTAAGGTGTTGGTGCCCTTGCCTGTACTACATAGCCCGAGCCTTGGACTGCCCAGTGATAGTGTGCCTTTGCAGAAAGAGTCAGCTACCAGGGACCCAGGTCAGTTCTCGGGGCAATGGGGTTCTGTGCCCTCCAATACCTACTTCGTCCTTTTTCACAGTCTGAATCTTGTTTAACACATTCGCCAAAGGACCGTTTTGGTAAACATTAATCTTCACTCCGTAAGCAAATTCTGCCATCATCAGCACCTAGTTTGAGGTTGTTAGCACACATAGGATTAATAATATGGTATAGACAGTTATATTGACATAATAATGTCTCTCTAGTAAGTTTTACTTATATTTTGATATTACGTCAACTCATTCGATGGTTCAACCAATCTCTCATGTTTTGCTTATTCTAAATTCTCATCTGCTAGCCTATTCCTCTTTCTCCGTTGAAATGCACTTGTTCGCTCTTTGTGTGCTCTTTCTTCGGCTATCAGCAAATCTCTTACTCTAACTTGATTAATGTTTCTCTTTCCAATCTACAATGTTTATAGTATCTTCAGTTCTTTCCATGCTAGATATCATTCTAGCTTCATAGCTTTCTCATGATGTGTCCTATGGGAATGCTTTCAAGTTTGTTAATTCACTTTCAGATGAGGCAGGAGAGTCGTCGTAACTCCTCTCCCCGCCCCCAACCTCCCAAACTTCCCACTTTCTTTTGTGCCTCTTTTTCTTTCCCTCAGTTAACTTGTGTGGATCCAAGTCATGGATGTGATACAGATCTCAGCTGCTGTTGTCTGCTTTCGGCAAGTGTCACTTTCTGTTACCAGGTGTTGCCTCCTGTTGCCCTCTGGCAGAAGAATAGTTTTTATTGGAGAAACTCCTGTTTGATTGGCATTTGTTGCAACTGCGCTTCACTGTATCGTCAATTAGTTGAGGAAAGAGGTGACACAGAGAATATATCTCGCTTGTCTTAGTGTATTTCAGCACCTTTTTAATAATTGGAGAAAAGAACCTAAGTTTTCTCCTTCAATTAGAGCGCATTTTGTAACTTTTCATGTAATTGGTCGCACAAAGCTCATTTTAGGTTTGCCATGGCTTGCCTTGTTTTTTATGAAGTTGCAGAGAGCCAGAGACCACCCCTTGCGACACAAGCGTTTAATGGCGCTTAAACCCTCTTCAGTAGGAGGTTCAGTTCCTTTCTCTTTCCTGTGGAGAGACAAACTCAAGACTGACAGGTGCTTGGAGATGTGGAATGGAGTCTCAGTCTAGCTTGTTGAATTATCATTTACGCAGTATGTTTTCTCTTCCCTGCATCAGCTTAGAGGAGTGGAGGCACCAACCTAGCGAGTTTGTGAAGCCAGCTTTAAGGTTTTGGCACCAGCGGGAGTTTAGTGAGGAATAGTTAGTTTCAACTCATTTCTGATACTGCAGGCTACTGTTCTCATACTTATACTAACTCGGTCTGAAAGAAGTGAGAACACTTTTGCTTCTGTCTGCTTATGCTTCCCAGGTTAAGGCGATTAGGGAGTACCTATTGGTAGTCTTATTTTATACCTTTCAGAGATAAGTGCAGTCCTCAGGTTCTGGTAGATGCACATTTGCAAACCTCCTGGCATGCTTTGGAAGACTTGGGACCAGTACCTTACAGGTTGGAGAGTGGAGACAGTGAAGGGGAGATTCTTTTTTGGTTGCCCTCCACTAGTTCAATCTTCTATAGATGTTCCTGTCTTCTTCAGCAGAAGTCTCTCTCTCTCTTTAGTAGGAGGTTGTTTTACCTCTTGTCTTTCCTAGCTCCATAAGCAATTGGAGATAGGCAGTCATTCTTGGACATTTTGAAACTGAATAACATGAAGTGTCTGTCCCCATACTTTTTGGTTTTCCTAGCATAGTTTTAGTACCTTTCCAAAGAACGGTCAGACTTGTGGTAGACATGCAGAAACGTATTCCTCTTTCCAGTATATCCTCAGTCACGCAAGATGTATTTACAATAAGGTACAGTGGACCCCCAGTATTCGGGTTCTCCGGATCAGCAGACTCACACATTCAAGGATTTTTCTCAGGAACATTCTCCCCCATTATTAATGGAAAATTCACCTATTCATGGTATTTTTCTATAAGAAATATCCACAAATTCCTGGTTTTTTTTTATCAATTTCATTTTTGTTATAAAACTATTAAAAAACCAGGTATGAAAATTTTTTGGGTTTTTTTTCTTGAGTTTTAACTAACAAAATAGGAAGTTTTGAGCATTTTTATATGAGTTCCAACTATTCACAGGTTCTAACTATTTGTAGGGGGGGGGGGTTCCGGTATGCTTCCCCTGCAAATACGGGGGGACCACTGTATTGCTGTTCAGTGCGCTTTATTTGGGTTAGTGTACAGCACCTCTATAAGTATTGTGGAAGGTGTCAGCTTTAGGAGCAAGAAAATGTTCTACTGAATCACTGGCTCAATTTGGCCAACTCTGTTGACAGTATTCCAAAGGCCAAGGACCTGTTGCTTCACCTGGCCCAGTTTCTATGCATTATGATTTTTAATTCTCTAAATCTTGATGTGGGGATGATACTTAAAATGTGCAGGTTTGTCAGTCAAAGACGAATAGGTACTTGCTTCTTGAATAATTTTAGGCCTGAAGGAAGCTTCCTATACGGCAAAGGCTTTCTTTATTAGAAAACATGACCTCACTGGTGATTTTTTCAGATTATTGGGTGAACCTACATTATTAGGTTTTGGTTTTCCCTTTTTTGTGCAACACAAAACAGTGAGTTTTAACTAGTGGCATTACACTTTCATACAACACAGAATGGTCAACACTACACCTGGTAAAACTTTCTAGATGTCAGGGCAGTGGAAAGACCATTAGAGATGCTTAGCAAGTTTATCCCTGGTCAGAAACAAGTCATTGTGGGAAGTTTACTGTTTTGAGTAAAATTAACTCAATATTGGTTTGATTGACAGTGTTTTGGCAATTGGGGATTCAGAGAGAACAAACTACCTACAGATAGCTATTATATCCGTAACTTTGGCAGTTGCTGAGGGATCTGAGGAGCACTCACGTACACTTTCTACCATGTCGATGAACAGGAACACCCAGACAATTACTACTCCTTTGATGGCCCTCAGGGCTTGAGCAGTGGACGTGCTTCCTTAAATTTGGTCTGATTCAGACTCAATAGGCCTGCCCCTTATATCTACTCTATGTACTATTGAGCAATTTCAAGTTCAAGAGTTGCTTAGTGTCTCCCGTAGAGCCCTTGTAGCCTCAGAGCAAATGATTTTCAGAATTTCTAGCGCTCTCCGTAAATGTCTCGCTTATTCTTCCGTTAATAGAAAATAAACTCAAACTACAGAATTCCATCCACTTTCACTAACTTATGCATCTCCTTCATAACTGCTTGGAGATGCTAGAATGTCCCCTCCCAATAAGGGGATTTTCAAGATATCATAGGATCTATCCTTAATCAAGTGGAAAACAACTGTGGGCTTCTGTCAGAAGCTGATAATTCTAGAGGAATTATCAGCAGCCCCTGGAACCTTGCAGACATCAATGTTTTCTGCTTTCTTAGAAATGGTAAGATTTTTTCACTGTCTACTATCAAGGTTATCATTCCATACTTCCCTCAGTATTGCATCATGTGCTTTTAGATCTTGCTGAGGATCAGCACCGGAAAGGTGTTGAGATTGAAGCCCCTTCATCTCTATATCAGTCTCTCTCTGTAGTTTAGATGCTGGTCTAACTAAATTTTATCTAAATTACTTACTATGAAACCATTTACAGGCGGCCCTCGGTTAGCGGCAGGGGTTCCGTTCCTGGCCACCGACGCCAAGCGATTTTCGACGTTGAGCGATTTTAAAGCCTACGGCCGCCGCACACCTTCTTTCAAAACTCTAGACCAGTCAAAGGCTCCGTAATCCCACACGGCGCAATAAGTAAAATTATATTTATGCAGTTATAGTACTATAGAATTTACTGTACAGTACATGTGGGTGTCTAGAGTTTGTAAAGATATAATAAAGTTTATACAGTGTACAGGTAGCTGTAGTGTTCAGGTTATGATCATTAGTCTTACAATAGTCCGATTTTATGAGAGATCAAATTACAATGGCCTAACTTTATACATCTTCTAGTTACATAAGTTCAATAACAGCAAAAGAGAATGATGAAAGTGTGGTTTTAACGTTATACTCGTTGCGTGAACGTGTACAGCCATGAACAACCGAACGAGAAACTACTTTTTTTTCTAAGTACAACCGAACTGGATAACATCTGTTTGGCTTGTATTTCGATCATCGTACTACAGTGCAACATTGCCGTATTTGTTATAAATGGCGTTATGTATAGAATAGAACTGAGATATCTTAATGTAATAACTTTATTCGTTATAGATCAGAGATCAATATAGATTAAAGATCAACCGGGAAATATACCGTTAAATTTAAACCTAGTTATAACTGAAGCTGAGAAAACTGTTCAAACTGCTAATGACTATTATCGTACATCGGCAACAAGGATAAAACTGCAGTAAACGTCTGCCATCACACACAACTGTAGATAAAATTGGGATAAAATCATTTAATCAAAACTACTGTGCTTGAAAGAACACATTTTACTGTTGGTTTCACGCCGATATAAGATATAACGTAAAGTTCGTATTACGATGATATAAAGGATTATTGCGAACGGAATCACGTAATTTTTTACGCAATAAACATGCCGCCAACGTAATCTGTTAACGAAAAAAATAGTAGTTCACATTCACAACGAGACATATTCAATAAATATTTCCACCTAAAAACACGCTGTATAAGGAAAAATAACTTTGTCTCATATAAGTCAAGTATATAGATATTCGTTATGCTAACTAGAAGCAAGAGCATTCGCTCAGAATTGCGTTATGGTGAAACAAACTCGTATTCATCAGCTGATTTCAAACCACAACATTGGCCGCTCCGCGGAATACGGGCTTAAGTTTGCCGTAGTATTTTAAAATACAATAATATGAGAACACATACAATATTCTTGGATACAGTGAAATAATGTATAACTTTTTAAAGGATTTATGGAAAAGATACATAATTAATAAAATAACACAATGCATTTTCCGGAACTGGCGGACAAGAACGACAAATGAAAAAACATCCACCCCTGACAACGTGGAGCGTAGTTACAAAGGCTGCCTTAATTTGTATCTTATTTCTGTACAAAAATGAAAAATACCTTTTACGTAATATATTTTCATATCACATTTTAAACATAAAAGCATAAACATAAAAGCTAAACATTTGAAAAATTGACACATCGATCGTAGAAATTTGCACTCTTTTTATCTCGATATTTTTGGAAGAGCGGCAGTCGGCGGCATACAAGAACGAACTTGAAAAACAACAACGTAGTTGATAACTTGAAGGGGAGTTTCAAAAGCTGCCTGTTTATCATATTTCTGCACAGAAATAAAAATACCCTATTCGTAATACATTTTCATACACATTTTAAACATAAAAGCATAAACATTTATAAAATCGACATCGATCGCTAATTTGCACTTTTTTTAAATCGATATTTTCGGAAGAGCGGCAGGCGGCGGCTTACAAGAAAGAACATGAAAAAATATCGTATTTGATAACGTGAAGGGCAGTTTCAAAAGCTGCCTTGTATATTCCAATTTCTGTACAGAAATAAAAATGCCTTTCACGTAATACATTTTCATACACATTTTAAACAAACGCATGAACATTTATGAATCGACACATCCATAGCTAAATTTGCACTTATGTAACTCGATATTTTCGGGAAGAGCGGCAGTCGGCGGCATACAAGAACGAACTTGAAAAAAAAACAACATAGTTGATAACTTGAAGGGGAGTTTCAAAAGCTGACTGTTTATTATATTTCTGCACAGAAATAAAAATACCCCATTCGTAATACATTTTCACACACAAATCGACACATCGATCGCTAATTTGCACTTTTTTTAAATCGATATTCTCGGAAGAGCGGCAGGCGGCGGCTTACAAGAAAGAACATGAAAAAATATCGTATTTGATAACGTGAAGGGCAGTTTCAAAAGCTGCCTTTGTATCATATTTCTGTACAGAAATAAAAATGCCTTTCACGTAATACATTTTCATACACATATTAAACAAAAGCATGAACATTTATGAATCGACACATCCATAGCTAAATTTGCACTTATGTAACTCGATATTTTCGGCATAGAACAGCGTCAGAGGCATATATTTTACCCTAATACCTACGTAATAACTCTCCATAAAATTTGTTAATATAATTTGCATAACCTTTATGGTCTGAACGGCATTTCTACAAATGTATGGACTCGTTAGACAACGGCGCTAGCGGCGCTGTTAACTGAAATTTGTGCCGTAAAGATACCTTTAAAATGCCTTATTTTTTTAATGAATATTTTTGACGACCGCCGTAAAACAGATTCGCCGTTGAGTGATTGCGCCGTTAACCGCGGGCCGCCTGTATTTAGCACTATCTGCAGTTAAAAGAGTAAATTTATTGCAGGCAGCCTTCTTTAAGCTGTTGTAAAAGGAATGCTATTTTATCTTTTTGCCTTAGAGCTGAATGATGTTAAGGCTACTTTTTCAGAGAACTGTAAGAATTCCAATGTAACCTCCTTAGTAGGGGAGAGGAAACACTTCTCTGTCCTGTTGAGGCAAATAAAACTTAATCAGATGGGTTAAGCCTGGAAGAGGTTGTAATCCTTTTAGAAACCTAGAACATCTTTGTTAAAGGTTAATCCTGGAAGAGGCAAAGTTAACCTTTTGTTTTGTGGTTTTAGGAAACCTAGATGTCGTTGTCAAAGGTTAAGCCTGGAAGAGGCACAATTAACCTTTTGTTTTGTAATTTTAGATAACCTAGCTGCCTGGAAGAGGCAAAGTTAACTTTTTGTTTTGTGGTTTTAGAAAACATAGAATGCCTTTGTCAAACGTTAAGCCTGGAAGAGGCAAAGTTAACCTTTACTTTTGTGTTTTTAGAAACCTAGAACATCTTTGTCAAAGAACACAATGTCCTATGTGACGTATTTGATTAGGCTAGTGCATGAGAACTAGCTCCATATCTTCTACCTTTATTGAAGATAAACATTCATAAAGTGAGTAGCAGTTGTAACTTCATTTAGTGTTACGCCAATTTGTCACTTCAGGATAGGATTGATGTTGTGTAGCAGAAGTGCAATTTGGTTTTACCTGCTAACTACCTTAAGTACAGGTAGTCCCCGGTTATCAGCGGACTTAGTTAATGGAAATCTGGTTTTATGGCGCTTTGTCTAGTGCTATAAGGAGTCGAGTTCTGGCTACTGGCACCTTATGGCACGACAATAGAGTTATGGCGTCATAACATAGCTAGCAAAGGCACCATTGACCGGTTATCAGTGCTGTAAGCGCCATAAATTACCAAGTTTTTATTAAAAGCAGTTTTCACTTATCAGCACCCCTCCAAAGAAACCAGGGACTGCCTGTATACAGAATTGTGCTTGAAAACAGTTTAGCCCTTAGTCTGCTACTAAAAGTGGGTAGTCTTTTCCTGAATCCGAAGAAAAAGCAATCTGTTAGGCTCTTTGGTTTAAATCCGGGATTTCAATATTTTGGGGAGCGTGAAGGTACAAATTTTGTATAGATTTGCACCTACTGAAAAGTCACACACTAAGTTATCTTCTGTTGATAGGACGATGTCAAGTATGTTGTTTCCTCTAGTAGGTTTGTCAACCCTTTAGTGGAGGAATTCAGTTTTTACAAAATCTATAAGCCTTTTTCCTTCTGCTGCATTGAAATCTCCCATTATTATGCAGAGTTTGTTGTTTATCTCTTCTCCTAGTAGTGCATACAGCTCCTTATTGGACATTTGTGATTGGTGGGGGGTCTGTACACTAATATTAGAGTTATCATCTTCCCTAGACTGTTTATATTCATGCCAATCACTTCTTGCATGGCTGCAATTTTACACTATTGGACTGAAGTGGTCCCTGACATATAACATAATGCCTTCACCTTCTTTATTGAGTTTATCTTTTTTGAACAATTTATATCCAGCTATCTGGTACTGGCCTACGAAGTCTATGGTTGCCTCTTGTATCCATGTTTCTGTGATACCTATTATGTCTAATTCTTCACTTGCTACCAATGCTTCGAAGAGATTTACTTTGTTCCGAGTAGATTGTGCATTAAACTGCGCCACTCTGAGACTTTACTATCTTCTTTTTGTCCTCGGTGGTTTTATCAGTTTCCCTTACTGTCACTGTTTCCTGCAGTGCTATTACTAACCAGATTCTGGGAACTTTCCAACTTCTTCCCTTGAATGAGGGACTGATGACCTGGGGGCAGACCCCACCGACCTCCCTTGGGCTGTCAGTATAGCTTATCCCTGGTGCAGGGAAGTATGCTAGGGACCTTTGCCTAGGAGAATCGGCAGGCCAATTAGCCAGCTCCTCCACTGTCACTTCACGCTCACTCACAATGCTTTTATTTTCTATAAACGCTTTTACAGAACCCCAAATTTGAGCTACTGTGTTCACTAACAAGTCAATTTTTTCTCAAGAATGGCAATGGCATTGGGTCTGGAAGTGCAGGAACTGGGTCCAGGGTTAGGTGGAAGAGAGGCAGGACTAATAATGGGGGACAAAGCGGAGAGAAAAACAATAGATAATTCAATAGGAGAATTAACTAATTCCTGACTAGCTAAACTCTTTTCCCTACCAGTTGCTTTTCTCTTTCTGTCTTTCTCTAGTTTATTCAAATGAGAGCTTAAGATTTTCTTATCCTTACTTCCCCAATCCTTACACTCTTTACAAGTCAAGCTAGCTGAACATACTTGTCCCCTGCAAGATGTACATTTAGTGTGCGAATCATACTTCACTTAAGTAAGTCTAGTATTGAAGCCTGTGCTGCAATAACGAATACTCGTCAAACTTGTGTCAGACATCTTTAAGCTCAAAAGTCAAAAAGCAAATCCTTACCCATAATCTTCACTATAAGTCAAAATTCAGAGGAAATCCTATAGTATGTGTAATCACCAAAAGGCTATCTAAACAAAAACACTTCACCAATTTGCAAAATAATTCCACAAAATTCAATGAAGAGAATTTCAAAACATCGCTGCTGCTCACAACCATCACTAAGAGCCGGCATAAACAAATTGGTTCTCTCTGCTCAGTTGTTTCCCTCTTTCCCAAAAGTGGGCGGGGCCATTTACCTTCACTTTTAAAACAAAAGAATCGCTACCACGAATTTCAGAATGTAGTTGCTGGTACTTTTAAGCTTTTAGCTATGTAATTACTTTTTAAGTTACATATACAAAACAAGTCTATTCATAGGTCAACAATGTTCCTCATTGGACGAGTGGATTTCATGCTCAGCTACCATTCCGATCGTCTGAAGTTCAATTCTCGGCTCGGCCAATGCGGAACCAGAGATTTCTCGAAATAATGTGGTTCAGATCCCACAATAAGCTATAGGTCCTGTTGCTAGGTAACCAATTGGTTCCTAGACACGTAAAAATATCTTTGGGCCAGCCCTAGGAGAGCTGTTAATCAGCTCAGTGATCTGATAAACTAAAATATATTTAACTTATCATAGGTCAACAAGAAAAGGGGAGGGGAGAAAGAAGAAAATTTACAGGAAAAAGAAGGAGAGGGATAAAGGTCCCAATGTTAAGTTGAACCCACTGTAAAGATGGTACACACAACAGTGCATACAATCTCAGTAGTGTATCCCTAGGCCCCCAACCTCAACCAGGAGTTGGATGGGAGGATAGCAGAAGAAAAAGTCTATGTCACAGCAGAAACAACATCAATCAGATAAACTAGAATGAAGGGAGGTATATTATCTCCAAACAAAAACATCTATCTTTTTAGGCTTCCTCCATTATGATCCAGTCTCTAAAACAGAAATTATAAGGAGTTCTGGCACATGCTTATGACCAGGTCATATATAACATACTGATAACGTCCACTCGTCTTCAATTATAGAACAACAATGCAAATAGCAAAGCACACTAAAACCAAAGAGAGTGTCAAGAAAGCTACTGAACAGCCAAAGTTAAGGTTTCACAGGAGATATGCCAGTTCTTGATGAAAACTGGAATAAAAAATGAGGGGATTCAGACTGGTGAGAGGATGGGAAAAAACTCCACTGATTAGTTCCAGGTATCATTGAACACATCTCTGTGTAAATGATGAAGGTTTCTATTCTCATAAGAACACCTAAATTATGCAATGCAATTTTGCCCTTTACTATTATTTATATTATTTTTCAACAAACTGTATTTGTTACAGTACTTTCAATCTAACCTCAAAATTTTACTACCAAAAAATTAATCACCTACTTGTAGAATCATTGCTTGCACTCTTCCCATTAAAAGCTTGCTTCATGAATTTTGCTTTTTCCTCTTCTATTTTCTTCTTGCACTCCTGTTTCTCTCTATCATCTTCCAAGATTTGCTGGCTCACAGCAAACCTTTCTCTCGCTATTTTCCCTTCTGAAACAGATAAACCAGCAGCTGCTGAATCCTGAGGCTTAAACTTAATGAATATATGTCCATCAAGCCTCTCTAACAGTTCATTTTGATACCTTGAGGAGGCTAGCTAGTTTTTAAAAATGACATTGTTATGATACAATAAAGTTTCATACATACTTACCTGGCAGATATATACATAGCTATCGACTCCGTCGTTCCCGACAGAATTTCAAATTTCGCGGCACTCGCTACAGGTAGGTCAGGTGATCTACCGCCCTGCTCTGGGTGGCAGGGCTAGGAACTATTCCCCGTTTTCTAATCATAATCTCTCTTCCACCTGTCTCCTGCGGGGAGGCTGGGTGGGTCTTCAATTGTTTATATATCTGCCAGGATAAGTATGTATGAAACTTTATTGTATCATAACAATGTCATTTTCATACATTCAACTTACCTGTCAGATATATACATAGCTGATTGACACCCTTTGGTGGAGGGCAAGAGACAGCTAACTAACTGACTAGACAGGTAAACAACATATGTTGTAGGTATTAATAAACCTTAGTTCCTACCTTTTTAGATGGAAGACTTCGTGGCTACTGCCCAGGAGTCTGCTTCATCTCAAGAGCCTTAGCGATAGTGATCTGTGGCCACGAGTTCTTGTGGATCTGTCGATGGGGTCTCTTCCACTTACTCGACAGAATCCTAACTGTCGTTTGTCAATGGGCGCACATCCGCTTATATGACAACACGCACTAATTTAAGGAGCACACAACCAATCCCGATCACCCGATCCTAACCCGTGTTAGTTCTAAGATTGCCTAGAGTTATCCCCAAACTCTTTGCAAACAACCACAAACTCGAAACTCATACATACAAAAATTTTTGTACCCCTCTAATAGTCAGATGTCACTCGATTTTCAAATGAAGAGAAGTGAAGGCCGCCTGTGCGACTACTGACACTCCCATACACCGAAAACCCGAGAACACATCCGACAAGAGGGTTCCGTACATAATTTTAAGGATTGGTGCTTTCTCCTTTACCCAGAACCGTCTGTGCTGACACAAACGGACCTAACGAAAAACATTTATCATACGTAACTCGCACGTCTTTTAAATAATGGGATGCAAACACAGAGTTGCATCTCCAATAAGTTGTGTCCAAAATGTTCTTTAGTGACATATTTCTTTGGAACGCCACCGAAGTTGCGATTGCTCTAACTTCGTGGGCTCCCACTCTTAGAAGATTAAAAGAATCATCTGGACACTTCTTATGAGCTTCCGTGATAACACTTCTAACAAAGAAGGCTAAAGCGTTCTTGGACATTGCTCTCTTGGGGTCTTTCACTGAGCACCAAAGACCTTTCTGCGAACCCCCCAACTGCTTCTTCCTGTCCAGATAAAATTTTAGAGCTCTAACTGGGCAAAGGGATCTTTCTGCCTCTCTGCCCACCAAACTAGAAAGTCCTTTCACTTCGAAGCTCCTGGGCCAGGGATTCGAAGGGTTTTCATTTTTGGGCCAGCAAAAAGGGACTGAAATGAACAAATTGCGGAGTCTCCTTTGAAGCCAACTCTTGATTCAAGGGCGTGCAACTCACTGATTCTTTTTGCCGTTGCAAGAGAGATCAGAAACAAACACTTTCTAGTGATATTACGGAACGAAGCAGTGTGCAGTGGTTCGAATTCATCTGATGAAAGAAATTTAAGAACCACATCTAAGTTCCAGCTTGGAACCTTAGGTACAAGTGATTTAGCTGTTTCGAATGAACGAATGAGGTCGTGCAAATCCTTATCATTCGTTAGATCTAATCCTCTGTTTCTAAAGACTGCTGAGAGCATACTCCTGTACCCCTTAATAGTTGGTACTGAGAGATGCGACTTTTGTCTAAGAAAACAGAAGGAAATCTGCAATTTTTCGGTCACAGTATGGAGGAGTAATTTTAGTTTATATTTGACAACATCTCCAAAGGTTGTGTGAGAGAGAGAGAGAGAGAGAGAGAGAGAGAGAGAGAGAGAGAGAGAGAGAGAGAGAGAGAGAGAGAGATTGGTGGAAGAATGAATGGGAGTGGTTAGATGGCGGTCGGAAGCATGTCTGTTGTAGCACTCTGTAGGTAGTCAATGGAAGTCTGTACGAGAGTTGTAAACAGTGAGGCGTCTGGTCAAGTCAGTGTTGGTTTTGGCAGCAGTTTTCCTTTGGTGTTTCGTTGTTTGGGTGTGATTTGATAGAATTTGGGGTTGTCAAGTTGTTGTGGCCGTGTGTCCTGTCTGGTGTGGTGAGGTTAAGAGGTTTGTGGTGCATTTTCGGTGTCTGTTAGTGGTGGTTGGGGCAGGGTTGGTTTTGGCGGGTTGTTGTACTGCTGTAAGTCGTGTGGTTGTCGTGTTTTTTCAGGCGGTTGGTGTTCATCTGCATTTAGTCGTTGGGTTATTGAGTTTTTGTGGGGTTGTGGGTCCCGGGTGGTTGATTTGTGTTTGGTTGTCGGCGGTGGTTGTGTGTTGGCTAGCCTATAGCCTATATCCAGTGGACGACAGCACAGCCTAGTCCTAGGTATCAGAAGCCAGCGGTGAGTACCTGTTTGTGTTTTTTGTTCTGTATGTAGGTATTGGGGCAGTTGTCCTGCTGTGTTTTTTTAGTGTTAAGTGGAAAGTGTGATTGAGGGTGGGTTTGATAGCCAGACAGGTTAAGTTTATGTGGGGAGGTTACTTGTTTTTGTGATCCCGCCACATTATTTTTTGGCGCCCGAACAGGGACTGTTGGTGTGGCAGCTGCAGGACAATTGGTCTAGGCTAGTGTGTATGAGTGGTGAGAAAGTTTGAGATGGAAGGATTGAGTGAGGTGGAGAGGCTGAAGGAGGAGTTGAGGTTGGAGAGGGAGTAAGAGGACAATTAGAAGTGGATAATGAGAGGTTGAGGGTTAGAGTGTGAAGGAGCTGAAGAGCGAGTTAGAGGAAATGAGAGGAATGCTAAGGAGTGCAAAAGTGGAAATGAAAGAAGAAGTGAAAAGGAGCAGAAGAAAGAATGGTTGAGAAAATGGATGAAAAATTCTTAGGGATGATGAATGCAGTGCAGGAGATGATGAAGGGGTTCATGGGAGAGGGAGCTGTAGGGGGTAGGCCTACTGGGTCTTGTGATAGGCCAGAAGTGGTAAAGACAGTGGAAGAGCGAGGGGATGAAACTACGAGTGACGAAGGTGACTTGTTTGTGGTAGGTAAAGGGAAGAAGGGAAAGAGACAGGATAAGGATAAACCTGATGAAAGAATAGATAAGGGGGCTGAGGAAAAGAAGACTATTAAGGGAAAGAAGGTTAGGAAGGATGACGGACAGGAGAAAGAACTAATGACGAAACATTGGGGAAAGGCTGAGGAAAAGAAGACGATTAAGGGAAAGAAGGTTAGGAACGGATGACGGACAGGATGAGACTAGGACTGAATACATTGGGGAAAGGGCTGAGAGTGATTTGGATAGCGGTGAGTGGAAACAGGTGGGTAGAAAGAAGGGTAAGAAGAGCGTAATGAGGAGCATGGATGTTAGTATGGAAGTTGATTCCCTATATTCGGACGAGGTTAAGAGGGATCAGCAATGGTAGTAGCGAAAGTGAGAGTGAGCGGGAAGTACGAAAGGCTGTATATGAGAGAGATACCTAGAGTGCACAATACGAGGAATATGGTAGTAGGGACATAGGGGATTTTTTAAGGAATATGAGAGGTATTGTGAGGCAAAGTATGGGAGGGGATATAAGAGAGTCTGGGCAAGAGAGTTGGGTGGCTTTTTGACGGGATTTTTGTTGAACATGTATGGGTAATGATGAGTGTAGGGAATGTGCCGTATGAGAGTGTGAAAGCCAGGATTGTGGAACAGGCGAAGAGGATAAGGAGTAGTGTTAGATATAGGAGAAAACATGGTTTTGATGAGGCAAGAATGAATGTTGGTGAGTCGTTGTCGATGTATGTGTGCAGGTTGGAAACATTGGCCAGGAAAAAAGTTTGGGGACGAAGGGATAAATGAGTGTAAAGAGTTAGTGAGGAAGTTGTTGGCGACTGTGCCTGAGAGTGTGTATGAGTTTGTAAATCTGAAACGTAAGGAGAAAATGCGATGGACGAATGAAAGGTTGTCGTGGAACGACATTTTGGAAATAGTAGAGGATTATGAGTTGGATATGGTGTATGAAAGAGAGTAGAAGTGTTAGTATTAGGACTGAAGTGGCTGATGTTATACCAGAGTTTAAGAGCTATGGGAGGCAGTTTTGGAAGGGCCAAGGCGAATGGCAGAGCGAGTGGTTGATAGGAGCGTTAGAGCCAGTAACGTAAGTATGGTTAGCCCTAAGAGAGATCGGAGTGCAAGCGTTGGAAGATTAGGGTCGGTTAGTCGTGAACGAGAGGCAGCAATGTTACAGATGTGGAAAGCTAGGGCACAGGAAGAATGAATGTCGGTGGGCGTTGGGAGCTTGCTTCGGGTGTGGGCAACAGGGCATTTGGTGAGCGAGTGTAAGGGAAAGAACGATAGGGATGTTAAGTGTTACAGGTGTGGGCAAGTAGGGCATATAGCAAGTGGATGTCGAGGTACTCGTGTGACTGAGGTTTGCGGTAATTGCGGGAAGAATGGGCATTATGCTAGGAGGTGTAAGGAACAGCGGGCAAAATGTGTTGAAGTGTGGAATGGAAGGTCATGTGGCGAGTGTGTAGGCAAAAGAGGATGAGTCAGGTTGGGAGTTCGGGAAACTAGGTACAAAGGGGATTCAGTTGGGTGGGTCCTCGGTGTGCGGTTCAGTAAGAGTGATGCATGTGCGTGAAGGATGTTGCATGAAAAAGGGTTTGGAGGAAGAGCTCATGAATGTATGAGTGTAAAAGTGAGGTGCAAAGGGGTGTGTTTGGTTGCTTTGATTGATACTGGGTGCAGTGTCAGTGTTCTTTTTAAGAATGGTTGTGACAAGTTGCGGAGTGAGTGTGAAATTAGGAAATGTAAAGGGGAGGTACGAGGAATAGGAAATTTTGGGTATTGCCTGTGGTGGGAATGTTGCGTAAAATGTAGAAACGAAGGGGAAGGTAGTGATGGAGGAAGGTGACTTTTATGTGATCGCGGGAATGAGTGATAAGTATGATATGTTGTTAGGATAGGTTCCTGAAGAAGTGTGGGATGGTGGTCCATCGAGCAGGAATATGATTGAGTTGCATAGGAAGGGGAATGTACATGGAGAGTTTTACTTGGATAGGGATGGAGGGGTAAGCAGTAAAATATGGAAGGGAGTGCCGTTGGTTGCGAAAGAGAGTGTAAAAGTGTCACGAGAAGTTGGAGAAGTTGTTAGTGTGAAAGTTGCGTGGCCGATAGTCTTTGGGATTGTCAAAGGTGACAAGTGTGCATATGTGGTTGATGAGGGTGTGGATGCAAACAAGTGGAAAGTAGAGCGAGTGTGCATGTTGGGACGACGGGATTTTGGATATGGAGAATCCTCCCGGGTTTTTGTGGCCTCATTGCTGAGTGTTAGGAAAAGCGAGTGCGGGTATACGGTGAAGGTGATTGTGTGGGGTTGTTGTATAGTTGGTGGATGTGGACGACGAAAGATATGTTGGGGTGCGGCAGGTGATGACAGGTAGCATGAAAGAAAGTGATGAGTGGAAGTATGATGAGTTGAGAGAAAGAATTGGGGTGGATGAAAATGTGGTGATGACGAGAGGGAGCGGTTTGATGCAGATGTTGTGGGATAGGCGGGGTGCGTTGAGTCGGGGTGATGAGGATTTCATTGGGATCTAAGCTCCCAGAGTTCAAGATAGTTTTTGAATGACGATACCCCCATATATCAAGCGTCCCCGACACTTTTCTGCGCCTATTGGCCCGAGAGATTGAGGAACAGTGTGAGGACTTGAGAGAGTGGGAGTGATCGAGAGGAGCGAGAGTGCTTGGAATAGTCCATAGTCCCGTACGCAAGACAGATGGAAGTTTGAGGATGTGTGTGATTACAGGAAGGTGAATGAAGTGGACTGTGAAGGAGCGATTCCCGATGAATGTGGTGTCTGATTGTGTGTATAAAGATGCATGGGATGAGAGTGTTCACAAAATTGGATTTGGTAAGGGGCTATTACCAGATGCCTCTTGAGAAAGGGAGCAGGCATGTTACAGCTTTTTCGAGTGGTAGCTGCCACTATCAATTCAAGAGGTTAAGCTTTGGATTGGCTAATGCGCCTGCTGCCTTCCAGAGGGCGATGAATGTAGTTTTGGCTGGTTTTGATAGAAGGAAGGTGACTGTGTTTATAGATGACGTTTTGATTGCAAGTGAGACTGTTGAGGAGAATGTGGAACTGCTTGAGAAGGTGTTAGAACGGTTGGAAGAGGTTGGAGTGAAAGTGAAGCTGGAGAAGTGTAACGTTGGTTGGCTGGGGAAGTTGGAATTTCTTGGTCAACAATGTAAGTGCGAGTGGTGTAAGGAAGAGTGAAAGTTTGTGGAAAAAGTAAAGGAGTTTCCACGTCCCCGGACCGTGCGGGAGTTAAAGGGTTTTTTGGGTTTGATTGAGTTCGGGAGGAAGTTCGTTAGGGATTGTTCGGGTATAGGGAAGCCGTTGACTGAATGGACCGGGAAGAAAAATTGTACTAAGCTGAGGTGGGATGAGCGAATGGTGGGAGCATTTGAGAGATTGAAAGAGGAGGCTGCTAGGGACGTCACCTTGGCTTTTCCGGACTACAGTGAGGATGCCAGTAAGCTTGAGTTGTATGCTGATGCTAGTAAGTTTAGTATGGGAGGATGCTTGGTGCAGATGCAAGAGGTGAATGGGGGAGGGACAATTGAGAGTGATTGCGTATGTGAGTAAAGCTTTTAATAAAGCAGAGCTTAAGTATTCGGTGGTTGAGAAGGAGCTTGCGGCAATAAGGTTTTGTGTGAAAGCGTTGAAAGTTGAAAGTTTTTGTATGGGGTAAAATTTGTCATAAGGACAGATCATCGGCCGTTGTTTATATGATCAAGAAGGAAAGTGTGAATGCTAGGATTGCGAGGACAATTGAGGATTTGAGTGAGTTTGATTTTAGCTTAGAATATGTGCCGGGGAGTAAAAATGTGGATTGCTTCTGATACGATGTCTAGGATGCATGGTAAGGGACAGTGGTGTTGTGAAAAGTGACTGGGATCCGAATATGGTACCTGAGGGGTTGGTTGTAAAAGAGAGGTTTGAAGGGAATGACAGAATGTGTGAATGTTTGTTTTCAGCATTGAAAACTTGGAAGGTAAGGGTCTGGTTGAAGAGGTACCCGGTAGTGTGAATGAGTTGCGAGTGAAGTTGATGAGTGATGTGCAGAAGGAAGTGGCATGTGCGGAGGAACAAGGTGGGCAGGGAGAAGTGTTGTATGAATTGTTGTCAGCAGTAGCTGAGTTGTTTGGAATAAAAGTGTTGTTGTATTTTGGATGGGACAGACCGGTTGAATATCGAGGAAGGGTGAGTACTGGTAATGAACGTGGGGTTTTGATGATTTCAGTGCGGGGAACGTGGTTGTAATTGGTTGGTTACACAAAAAGGACTGTGAAGGGGATCTGAGTCAGAATTGTGGAAATGGGAGTTAGCTGAGGATGAATGTGATGAGGAGGATTGTGATGTGGATAACCAGGTGAACGTGGTAGTGAATGTGTGTATGCATGGGACTCGAGGGAAAATGGTGACGTTTGTCCAAGTAAATGATAGTGAGTATTGTAGTTTGGTTGACACAGGGGCACAAGTTTCCTTGGTGAGTGGGTCAGTGTGAGTGAACTTGAGAGATGTGATTGGAAGTGAAAACAAAAGGCAGTCTACAAGTGTGGAGAATACATGGGTTAGGACAAGGAAGTGTTTAGTATGGGAAGAGTACGGTTAAAGGTTAGGTTGGGAGATCTTGAGGTAATGCATAACTTTATAGTTATAGGAGAAAATGATAATAGCCATCTTGTTTTTTAATAGGGATAGATTTTTGAGGATCACGATATAGACGTAGATGTAGGAAAATGGAATTCTTAGAAAGGGGGGCAGCAAGTAGCTAGGATTCAAGATGGTAATGTGTTTTGTAGCAAACTTGTGGGTATGATTGATATTGCTAGGATGAGAATGATCTGTTGAGTGAGGAAGAGATTGAGGAAATGCAAAATAAGTGCCTGGAGATAAGTGTGTTGCGACAATGTGTTTTGGGAGGAGTGCGTGTGGAAGACTGGCCATGTGATTGGATGTATATAAGAGGGTTGCTAAACGTTTTGTGGTGTGCAAAACATAGTGTACTTTTTGCATCAGGAAGGGGTGTATGACAAGGAGTGTATGTGCCAGTGTTTTCTGTTGAGTCCAGCTGTGAGTATGTGTTTGTTGGTGCATGATCGGTTTGGGCATATGGGAAAAAATAAGGTTGTGGGAATGCATGAGAGAGAGATTGTATGCTCTGGGTTGAGTAAGATTTGTTGTGGGATGTGGCTGTCACGTGTGAAGACTGTCAGAGGGGAAAGTATCAGAGTGTGCAGCAAGTCCACCTGTGTTGCGATTGCAGATGAAAGAGCCGTTTGAAATGCTTGTGATTGATTGTGTTTCTTTGCCCAGGACTGCGAGAGGACACGTGGGGATGATTGTGATGGTGGATCACATGAGTAAATTTGCTTATGTGGTTCCATCAAAGATAAGAGGAAGTGAAACTGTTGCACGAATGGTGGGTCAAGTGATGTTGCCCATGTGTGTGTGTAAGCCGGCAAAAATGTTGAGTGATAATGGACCTGAGTTTGTGGATGGGAATTTGAAGAAATGTTGAAGGAATGGTGGGTATTGTGCATGTGTATTCTACTCCGTATATGCCCAGTGCGAATGGGTTGGCTGAAAGGACTGTTAGGACGATGACTGAGATTTTGCGAATGATGAGTAAGAGCGACAAGGATTGGGATATGTATGTAGGACGTGCAGTTTGGGTATATAACGCCACACCTGCAGAAGAGTATAGGTATGTCTCCTTGTAAATATGTGTTGAATTTTGAAAGGATTGTCAGACCGCGGTTGGGTCTGTCAGAAGGTGATCGGGATTTGTGGAAGAAAGCGAGTGAAAGGTTTGAGAGTTTTAAGATTGGGGGATAAGGTGTTGAAAGAGGTGGTTGAGGATGGGAAGAATGAATGTGAATAAAGTAAGGGAGAAATTTGAAGGGCCTTCCTTTTTGAGATTTTTGGAAGTGGGACCGAGTGGATTGAGTTTATGTTTTGGGGAAATTGCGAGTAGGTGGGGGACTGGATGAGGTTAGGGGCACACCATAACCAGCTCCGTAAGTGGAGGGAAGTACCACACTATGTTCGGGAGAATGCGATGAGTGAGTGGTTGAGGTGAATAAGGTATGAGCCGACTGTTGGTGAACAAATTGGTCTGGGAGATCGGGACAGTTGGTGTTGGTTGAGTATGGAAGAAAAAAACAGAAGAGTGTGGAGAGAGGAAGTGGAAGGGAAAAGCGTGAACGGCATGGTAAAGGGGTTGGTGGTTAGGGTGCAAACGGTTGATAAAGCGTGTGCTACGGATGACTTTGGGGGAATGGAATGATACTTGTAGTGTATGTGGGTTTGAGTTGACAGGGACAAGTAAGACTTCAGTGAGAAGGAACTGAGTAGTGAGAGGTAGTTGATAGGATGGATAAGTCTTTGCAGGAGTTTGACAGAAGTATGGATGAACTGAGTGGTTTGGTGGCCGAAATAGGGAGATGTTGGAACCAGAGTTGGAAGACATCGGTGAAGTAGTGAATGGAATTTGGGAGGATGGTAGTAAGGGAGATAAATGGGAGTTTGAAAGAAAGTGGTTTGGAAGAAGTGAATGGCGATGTAACTGAAAGAGTGTATGATGGTCCTCAAACAAGATCCAGGGGACCTGCATCTGAGCATCCTTGGGTGTTGCGAAAGGCAATTTAGTGTGGATGTTGTGGAGTGTAAGGAAGATGTTGTCAAATGTAATGGGGAGGTAATATGGAGGAGTAATTTTAGTTTATATTTTGACAACATCTCCAAAGGTTGTTGTGAGAGAGAGAGAGAGAGAGAGAGAGAGAGAGAGAGAGAGAGAGAGAGAGAGAGAGAGAGAGAGAGATTGGTGGAAGAATGAATGGGAGTGGTTAGATGGCGGTCGGAAGCATGTCTGTTTGTAGCACTCTGTAGGTAGTCAATGGAAGTCTGTTACGAGAGTTGTAAACAGTGAGGCGTCTGGTCAAGTCAGTGTTGGTTTTGGCAGCAGTTTTCCTTTGGTGTTTCGTTGTTTGGGTGTGATTTGATAGATTTTGGGGTTGTCAAGTTGTTGTGCGTGTGTCTGTCTGGTTGTGGTGAGGTTAAGAGGTTTGTGGTGCATTTCGGTGTCTGTTAGTGGTGGTTGGGGGGGGCAGGGTTGGTTTTGGCGGGTTGTTGTACTGCTGTAAGTCGTGTGGTTGTCGTGTTTTTCAGGCGGTTGGTGTTCATCTGCATTTAGTCGTTGGTTATTGAGTTTTTTTGTGGGGTGTGGTCCGGGTGGGTTGATTTGTGTTTGGTTTGTCGGCGGTGGTTGTGTGTTTGGCTAGCCTATAGCCTATATCCAGTGGACGACAGCACAGCCTAGTCCTAGGTATCAGAAAAGCCAGCGGTGAGTACCTGTGTTGTGTTTTTTGTTCTGTATGTAAGGTATTTGGGGCAGTTGGGTCCTGCTGTGTTTTTTTAGTGTTAAGCGGAAAGTGTGATTGAGGGTGGGTTTTGATAGCCAGACAGGTTAGTTTATGTGGGGAGGTTACTTGTTTTTGTGATCCCGCCACAACAGAGGTACTGGAAGAGGACAGCTTCTTCGACCTACACCAGTGTTTCTGAAAACTTCCCACTTCGATTGGTACACTCGCCTCGTAGATGATCTGCGGGCTCTAGCAATTGCGTTTGCTGCCTGGCGAGAAAACCCTCTCGCTCTGACAAGTCTTTCGATAGTCGAAAGGCAGTCAGAGCAAGAGCGTGTAGATTTTGATGGTACCTCTCGAAGTGGGGTTGTTTGAGCAGATCTATTCGTTTTTGGAAGAGATCTGGGGAAGTCCACTGTCCATTCCATCACCTCTGTGAACCAAATTTGAGCTGGCCAATACGGAGCGATCAGAGTCATCTTGGTTCCTTCGGATGCCACGAATTTTCTGACTACTTCCCCCAGTATCTTGAACGGGGGAAAAGCGTAAACGTCTATTCCTGACCAGTCCAGGAGAAAGGCGTCTGTTGCATAAGCCCGGGGATCCTCCACCAGGGCACAAAAAATGTATCTATCCGTTTGGAGAGGAATGTGGCGAAAAGATCTATTTGAGGCTTCCCCAAAGGAGCCAAAGGCTCTTGACAGACTTCTGAGTGGAGTGTCCACTCTGTGGGAAGGACCTGGAATCTCCTGCTCAATCTGTCCGCTCTCACATTCCTCTCCCCTTGAACAAACCTTGTTAGGAGAATTACCTTCCTTTGGTTCGCCCAAATCAGTAGATCCCGTGCCAGCTCGTACAGAGCAAAAGAGTGCGTCCCTCCTTGCTTCTTGACATAAGCCAGAGCTGTCGTATTGTCTGAATTTATCTGCACGACTTTTCCTCTGACTAAGTGTTCGAAGCTCTTTAGTGCCCACCGGTGGAATCGCTAAGAGCTCTTTGCAATTTATGTGCCATGACACCTGTTCTGCCGACCAGGTGCATCGACACTTCTCTGGGTCCCAATGTTGCACCCCAGCCCGCCTCCGAGGCGTCTGAAAAAACAATGTCAGGCTTGGGTTCCGTACTTGCAGGGACACTCCTTTGTTTTCCTTTAATGGAACCAACCACCACTTCAAATGATGTTTTATCTCTTCCGAGATTGGAAACGTGTCCGAGAGCTGACCTGTCTTCCAACTCCAACTTCTTCTTAGGAAGAACTGAAGCGGTCGAAGATGTAATCTTTCCTAGAGAAAGAACTGTTCGAGCGAGGAAAGGGTTCCCAGAGGCTCAGCCATTCCCTCGCTGAAGTGCGCTCCTTCCCTAGAAAGTTCGATACTGTGGCACAGCCTTTCTTTATTCTCTCTTGAGATGGAAAAACTCGAAACCCCGAGAATCCATCTGAATCCCCAGATAAACCACGTTCTGGCTGGGGATCATCTGAGGACTTCTCGAGGTTCACGATCAATCCCAAAGACTTTGTCAATTTTCCAGTGTTTGTTCGCAGGTCCTCCAAACACTGCTTTTTGAGACCTGGCTCTGATGAGCCAGTCGTCAGGTACAGGGAGACCTTTATCCCTTTCAAATGTAAGTGCCTTGCTACATTTTTCATCACGTCTGTGAAGACTTGCGGAGCCGTGGACAGGCCGAAACACAGGGCCCTGAACTGATAATTTCTTCCTTCGAACATAAATCGAGGTACTTCCTCGACGAATGGTGGATCGGGATGTGGAAGTATGCGTCCTGAAGGTCTAAGGACACCATCCAATCCCCTTGCCGCAGTGCTGCAAGGACTGAGGCGACGTTTCCATGCTGAACTTCTGTTGTTCGACGAATTTGTTCAGCGCACTTACGTCCAGTACCGGTCTCCATCCCCCCGAGGCTTTTGTTACAAGAAACAAGCGATTGTAAAACCCCGGGGAGTTGCAATCCAGCACAAGTTCTATTGCTCTTTTGTCCCCACATCTGTTCCACCATCTGACGAAGAGTAATCCCTCAGAATAGGGTCCCTGTATCTGGCGGACAATTCCCTCGAGATGTTGTCAAGGAGGAATGTCCTTGAATGGGATGCGATACCCCTTCTTGATAATCGACATCGTCCAAGTGTTGGCTCCTATGTCTTCCCAGGCTTTCGCAAAAATAATAAATAGCCTGGCTCCTACGGGTGTCTGGAGGACAGAATTTTTCACTTCCTTTTCTTAAAGGAACGGAAGGAAGACCTGCCCCTCTTATCGGTTGACTTCCTTCTGGCGATCGGTCTAGTTGGAAGACCTCCTCGAAAGGGCTGTTTCTGAGCTGGGGCGAAGACCAACTTTCTTTTTCCTCACTAGCCACAGGCCTATTCTTCCTTGAGGATTGTCTAAGGAGATCCTGGGTGGCCTTTTCCGTCAGAGAATGCGCGATGTCCTTCACCAACTGTGAGGGAAAAAAGGTTTTCAGAGAGAGGCGCAAACAATAAGGCGGCTCTCTGTGAATGAGAGACGGCCTTCGTGAGGAAAGCACTGCACCGCCCTTTTCTTTAAAACTCCCTTGCACCATATAGAGAGCATACCTCAGCCGATCCATCCTGAACAGCCCTTATCAATGCAGGCGAGGATGCAATTCAGGGTTTCTGGGTCGAGTTGTTCATTTTCTTGAGATTTCTTGGCCAGAACCCCAAGGGACCAATCTAAGAAGTTAAAAACTTCTAAAGTATGAAAAAGTCCCTTGATGAGGTGATCCGTTTCCGAAAGCCCCCATGTAACCTTCGCTGCATTCAAGGCGTGCCTTCTCGACGAATCCACCAAACTCGAGAAGTCTGACTCAGCTGAAACGGACAGAGATAATCCATATCCTCTCCCGTTTCGTACCAAATTCCTCTCCTCCCTGTAAGTTTAGCGGGAGGCATACAAAAGACCGTCCTTCCTAACTCCTTCTTCTTCTTGAACCAGGAGTCAAGAGATTGTAGAGCTCTCCTCATAGAAATGGCAGGCTTCATTTTAAGGAAAGAGGAAGAACTTGAGTGTTTCGTGCTTGAAAACTGGCGAGCGTGGCGAAAGGGGGGGGAGCAGTCTGGCGTCAAAGAGTCTCCATATTCCTCAACAAAAGGGACGAAAAGAACTTTATAATTAGAAGATCCTTCCTTCATTTCGTCCTCCGAGGCATCTTCTGGGTTGATAGGCTCGGAAGGAGAAGGCTCTCTTCTTTCTACTGACTCTTCTCTTACTCTCTTACGAGTGTCAGGCTCTTCATACGAGGAATGCGCCTGGGTGTACAGTAGGAGTATCTCGCCTGGGAGGAGTAACGTGGCTTGGAATACTCCTGGCGCCTGGTAGGCGCAAAGCGCCTCGAATACTCCTGGCTTTCAGTAGGCGCATTTTGTTTAGAATCCTCCTGGCGCGTTGTAGGAGTATTAAGTTCCGAGTACTCCTGGCGCCTGGCAGGCGCAGAGAGCCTCGAATACTCCTGGCTTTTATCAGGCGCATTTTGTTCAGAATACTCCTGGCGCGTGGTAGGAGTATTAAGTTCCGAATACTCCTGGCGCCTGGGAGGAGTATAAGCTTCGGAATACTCCTGGCGCCTGGGAGGAGTAACGCGCCTGGAATACTCCTGGCGCCTGGGAGGAGTAACGCGCCTGGAATACTCCTGGCGCCTGGCAGGCGCAAAGCGCCTCGAATACTCCTGGCTTTTAGTAGGCGCATTTTGTTCAGAATACTCCTGGCGTGTGGTAGGAGTATTAAGTTCCGAATACTCCTGGCGCCTGGGAGGAGTATTAAGTGCAGAGTACTCCTGGCGCCTGTGAGGAGTATAAGCTTCCGAATACTCCTGGCGCCTGAGAGGAGTATTTAGTTCAGAATACTCCTGGCGCCTGGGAGGAGTATCTAGGCCCGACGACTCCTGGTGTCTTGTAGGAGTACGTCGTTCCGAATACTCCTGATCCTTAGCATGCGTCTGATGTTTAGTAGGCGCTTTCCGTCTCACAAGTGCTCTACTCCTAACAGGATCTTCCTCTTCAGCTAACTCTTGGCGCTTGATTGAAAGATCTTGAATCTTGTACTGGCTCGTTGCGTACTCGGAGGTCTGGCTTCTGGTTGGTGCCCTACTCTTGACAGGAGTAGCTTCCTTTCTTACTCTCTCCTGTCTAGCGCACCGCCCCCCCCAGAGATGGCCGCCTGTGCGACAACTCCCCTGAAGGATGCGTCGCGCCTGGCAGGAGATAGGTATTTAGATCTTTTAATAGGAAGCTATCATCCTTCTTACGAGTAGGCTCCTAAACGCGTTCCCTACTAACAAGGCTAATTGCTCTTGCATATTCTTCAAAATTTTCTTGGTTGAGGAATCTTCCGCATTAGGAGGGAGATCTGGAAGGCGCTCTAGGATCTCTTCCAGACCCAGAGTCTGACTGTATTCTCGCCCTCTTTATTACCGAAGGCGCTCCTCCTTCTGAGAAGCGCTCGGGGGACTCGAATTGAGCTCGTGCTCTTTCTTACTCCTCTTCAAAGGACGGGAAGATTCGACTCCTTCCATCCTCTTCTCGGCGAAGGCGAACTCGACGACGAAAAGCACTCTCGAAGGATGCTTTTCCTATAGCGGTCCTTGGCAGTCGATACGATCGATTCTGCCGAAGGGACGCAATGATCGTTGGGGATTCTCCACAACCCCCGTAACGGTTTCTTTCGACTTTCCGGTTCTCCTCCGGGCCAGGGGAGCTTGGAAGAGGTCTAGGCCTGGGAGCGTCGCAGAGACGACCAGACGCCCCCTCCACTACACTGGACACTAATATCACTGCACATTCACTTTCCTTACCTTCCAATGCTGCGACTTTTTCCTGATTTTCTGAAGGGAAGCTCTAAGTTCTGCTATTTCCGAAGCAGAACTAGAGGGATTAGCAAGTTGTGAACGGGCTGAAACAGAATGGTTATTATCATCATAGGAAGAAGCTACAGAGCTAGACAGTAAATCATGAGAGGCAGACATTCTGCGGGTGGGGTTTTATAAGCCGCCCTTCCTCTCTATCTCTTTCTAACTTCTTCAAGTAAGAAGTTAGATTCTTCCACTCTTGTGCACTCAGATTCTCACACTCATTACACCTATTCTCAATCGAACATTCAACCATTCTACACCCCCTACAACTAGTGTGAGGATCTACCGAAGCTTTCGGAATCCTCACCTTACAGCCCTCATTCACACACACTCTGAAACTAACACTAGAATCAGACATATTCACAAATTCCAAAAAACCAAGTCCAAAAAACAGTCCACGATAGCGAATGCCAACAACGATCCAAGTACGTCACCAAATATCAGCGAGAGATGATCAAAAGCTTTGCGAAAAACGAATTCTAGTCAGGAGGAAGTAACAACAATGTTGATACAGCCGGCGACAGAGAGATTATGATTAGAAAACGGGAATAGTTCCTAGCCCTGCCACCCAGAGCAGGGCGGTAGATCACCTGACCTACCTGTAGCGAGTGCCGCGAAATTTGAAATTCTGTCGGGAACGACGGAGTCGATAGCTATGTATATATCTGACAGGTAAGTTGAATGTATGAAAATCTTTATATACCATACTGAGATATGGCTATAACAGTTATACCAAAGACAAAAAATATCTCACATCAATTTTCATGCATTTTTCACCTGTTTCAATATAATAAAATTCATATGCCTACTCCTATACTAACTGCTTGCAAACAAATAGAAAGAAATCTTAGTAAAGATTGTAGGATTGAGATGTATACATTTTATATTTTAACTTTCACCATAGAAAAATCCTCCAAAATGTGATACTTTCAGGTATAATCATTTCTATCTATATGTTCTCTTGAAAAATGATGGAGAAGTGGCAGTGTGAAATTATACAATTTATGCTTGTAAACACTGTATGATTAGCTGGTATGTTACGTACTCTTCAGGGCAACTGAGCTGCTGCTTTGATGCTGTTGCCTAACAACAGTGAAGAAAAAGTGTCATTGGTCAATACTGATTTTCAATAAGAGATACTATAAAATATTGTAATATACAGTACATTGTGAAAAGTTCCATATAAACTATGACAAATCATGATAGATACTCCATAATACATGTAGTGAAGGCCATACAAACCTAACAAAATCACCTGATAATCTTCATTACTTTACCATTATTATTAAGACTGAACATACCTTTCTTTTTCTTCAGCTTTATACCCTCTTGCATCTCAACATCTTTGTGTACTTCTTCTCT
Source organism: Macrobrachium nipponense (assembly GCF_015104395.2). Taxonomy (NCBI): domain Eukaryota; kingdom Metazoa; phylum Arthropoda; class Malacostraca; order Decapoda; family Palaemonidae; genus Macrobrachium; species Macrobrachium nipponense. The sequence continues at coordinate 3,990,159 of NC_061094.1, forward strand.
TCTTTGTTGCATTTCCTCTTGGCTTAATTTCAAGCACAGATTGCTCCAGAGGACATCTGTTTCCTTAGCCAAATCAAACTCTAAACGCCCATTGGTTATCCTGGCTGTACTTCGATCCACATTGATCATGTGACATAAGAAAGCTTCAAAGATATAGGGTAAAAAACTCACCTATGAATAAAAAACAAAAGGAAAACCAGTTTTCATTATTTTTAAAATGTATAACAAGGAGCAAAATCTTAAGACAGATAAACTAATGACTAAATGGTATCTTGACAAAATTTCCAGCTATTTTTAACTCTTCATTTTGACTTTTTATTTTTGTTTTCCAGTTCTAAACACACTACAGTAAGTAAATGTACTTAACTACAAAATGGTACCGTAATCAGTAATAAACCATGAAAAAATAATCTACAGTAAGCAATAAGGGCCTCTGTGTGATATGCCCCAGTTTTGGGACCCCAGCATCTCAAATTTTAATTTCCATATACTACTATACTATTTTATGTGATTAGCCAAACAGTAGAACACAATTAAAAACTAATTTATCTCACCATTCTTTACCTTATTAGTACTGGTACCTTTTGATGTGTATGAATTTTATAATGTATGTAATACAATACTAACTTACAGCAAGACTACCAAGGAACCAAAAATATCACAAAAAGGGCCTGATGCAAGGTTTTTAGAAAGGAAATGTCCACACAAACAAAGCCTACTTGGAGCTGACAGCTCTGTAATATCATTTACATAGTGACCAAACAATTGCAAACTTGTTTGCCAATAAAAGTATAACAAACCTCAAGCAAAGAAATAAAAAAAAATCACCTGTATTCCTACATGAGCACTATACTAAAATAAAGGTTGATCAATTCCATGGCACTATACCTTGAGATATGAATTGGTTGTAACAATGTCCACATTCTTCGGACTTGTGTGATGAAGATCCAAGGAAAGCAAAATTTTGCCATCTGTCTGGTGCCAGATATAGTCAGAGACGTGAATAGGCATCTCCAAGTGTCATGTAGTAAATCACATAAGCAGTAAAATAAAATGTAGTCGTAGTAGTATCATGAGAAAGATTCAGTAATGCCAGAAGTGACGCTGAAAAGTACGAACACAACTGGCAAAATTTATCCAAATCTCAGGATAGTCAGCTTCAAACCTGTGAAGAAGAAAGGGAGAAAAATATCACAATAGTATATGATTTAAAGCACTGTAAAACATGTTATCACAAATAAAATAACAGAATCTTGTATATAAAACTACGTATTATTGAAGGTCTCTACTTTTCACTTGGGCAGTCCAGGTACTACATTACTGAAACTATTGCCTACAAAATGCAATTCTTCAGCTTATATAAGCCATTTTTTTTATTCCTGTGCAGTATTAATAACATGAAACATTTAGCATAGAGAACAAATGACTACAATAGTAATCAATTTTGTTGTTTCTTCAAAAAATGAAGGTAAGGAGTAACTTTGGGGAAAGTTGACCATGTTAACATCCTTGTGAAGTTACGTACGTTCCTATTACATATTACTATCAGCTAAGTGGCAACCCGTTAAAAATGTAGATGGCTACAAGCCCCACCGCTCCAATACGAAAAGAAGTCCAGTGCAGAAGAACTAAAGAAGAAAAGAATAAAGTACAAGAGAAATAACAGAAAAATAACGATTAAACAATTAATTTATTAAGAATCATGTCAGTCTGATCAACAAAAGACATTTGTAACCATTTTGCACTTCTCAAGTTCAACAATTCAACTAGATGGCTAATGACTAAACATATAATTCTATATTGTGGTAACTTCCAGAAAATGCAAGACCTGAAATAATGTGTATCTAGTATTATCAGGAGGAAGGTACAATCTGGGAAGACCTGAATTTAGAGGATGTTCAGAATTAAGAATTTCATAAAACATGCAAAATGAGCTAAGTGAAAGTGGGTACAAGACAATAATAATAACTTGTGGAACAATTTTTACATGATATAAATAAAGCTGAAAATCAGCCGCCGATGACTAAACGGGAAAAATATCCAAAACATAGCAAAATACGTAAAAGAATAAAAAAATAGCAAAATAAAAGAATAAAAATATTTCTGCAAGATAGAAAGGCCTCCAAAATCTTGACAATTTCTCCATCACTATACAGGCAGTCCCCAGTTATTGGCAGGGGTTCCGTTCTCGGCAGGGTGCTGATAAGTGAAAACCACCTTTAAATGAAACTCTGTGATTTATGGCGCCAATATCAGGTTAATGGCGCTGATAACCAGTTAATAGTGCCTCTGTTAGTTATGCTATAGAGCCATAAATCACCGATTTTATGGTGCTACAAATGCACCGTAAAATCGGATTGCCATTAACCAAGCCCGCAAATAACCAGGGACTGCCTGTACTACCAATTTTTCCAGAAATGAGAGAAAATTAGAATTTCATAATGAGCTGCAGGTATAAAGTGAAACTAACTTTTTCAATGAAGATATGAAACTTATTAACACACTAAGTTTAGTTAGCATTCAACTTCATCCCCCATAATTTACAACAAACAGTGCACTCATTTTAGCTACATCTTTGTTAAAGGTGCAAAAATGACAGGTCTCCAATCAGATGGGATTGAAGTAAACAGAATAAATAAATTACCATATGTACAAGGTTGCAGTCAACAACCGCCCCCCCCCCCCCACCCCCCCCCCACCCATCCGGTAGGAAATCGTATCAAAGGTGAAGTTAGGTTTGAAAAGGTTAGGGTATAACGTATAGATATGTATCAAGTAGCAATTGACCCTTTTGGACAATTGTGGAGTAAGTTCAGGGAGGGAGCTGCTGCCGTAGGATCAAGATCCATAATCCAGTATGAGGTGAGGTTTGGATGTAATCCTTTCAAGTAACAATTTACCAGTAAACAGGATACACAGATGATATATTTTCACTGCACCTTCTCAGATGTTTGCACATACATTTTCTAAATTTTTATCTTATTATTTTATACTTTTGACCATTCCTGCTCTTGCTGTTCACTTGTTTTCTGTTTTCACCCATCAAAAACCCATGTTAGATTTATGATTATGGGAAATAAAAATGCATCAACAATATTGATTAAAAATGCACAGAAAACAAGCCAATCCTAAACAGTCAGGTTGGGAAGGTAGGGCATAGCGACCTATATTTAGATTTGTTTAAGAAAACACAAGATGTATTCCTGTAAATATACATTCCTTGCAATAGAAGCAGTTATGAAAATTGTTGATAAGACATCAAACACCTTTAAATATGAACGGAAAACTTCTTAAAATTCTACATTTTCCTGTAATAAGAAGATTCATAATCTTTTGACTTGCTTCTCTAAATCGTAATTAATTATATTTCCATGATTCTAGAATGATTAATCATAACAATATGACTATGAAGTGAATATTCAGCTGCAGACAAACATTCATAATTCTGAAAAAGATACAAAGATGACAGCACACTACACAGACTTTTAACAACATGAAAATGCCACATTATCTGAATTAACCCCAATTATGATTGGTTAACACTGGCAAACAATACCTCAGTAATCGTAATAACAAATTTTAAAAGTACTTTGTATTAAACAAATCTGAGCCTTTTACATAGAAGTATATTTAAACACAAACTGGAATCAGTCGCAGAAAACTTAGCAACAAGGTAGTTGACTGGTCAAGATGGGGGTGATTGGGAGAGTGTTCCTCACTCACCAACCATTGCACTCACTTTTCCTTTAGCAGCAGGGACTAGGTGGGGTTGCAGAGGTGGGTCTAACATATAAAAGGCTCTTGTTTGTATCTTATATACAAAGCTGACGGTCGGACTATGTATGTACATACTATGTCCTATGTACGTATATGTGCATGTTCGCGATAGATGGCGAAATTACTGGACTGAACTGAACCAAAGTCGGACCATATACGTGGATTTAATAGGGGAAGGTTTATAGCCTGGTTCCATTTTAATCTGGATATCTGGCCCTGCTAACTTCTTTATTATTTTCCATAGAGAAAAATGAAAGCATTGTTCTGATAGAACTTTTCATGAGGATTCCAAATAGTATGCTCTTACTTTTCTTCTGCGATGGAAAATAAAGATGATATTAGGGGATAGTTTTAACAGGGTGCTGTTTAGATCTGAATATCCAGCCATGCTAACTTCTTTAATATTAGTTGTAGAGAAAAAAGAAAACGTTATTCTGACAAGAGTTTTCACAAGGATTCCAAACACGTCATCAAGATTTCCAATCCTTTTATTAATATAATAACTATGAGAGAGAGACTCTTATGATTGTATCTACATTACATTACTAGCAATGCTCACATATTGTTACAAACAAGCACTGAGTGGAGGATGGTTGAGCGAGAGAAAGCCCAAAGGGTGCCATTGGTCTTCAAGAGATATTTGTACTACAGTCTCTGCCTAACACTTATTGTTGTCACATTTTTTCCTTTTTATTTGGAAGATCTCAAACACATGACATGGCACCCTCCTTGATGGTGCCCCGGGCGACAGAGTTGCTGATACTTGAGCCAGCCTTGCCCTATACCAAGCTCTTCCTAAGTAAGAGGTTACTCTCATGCAAAACTTGCCTGGAGAAAAGACAGGCAACTATGTCTTTCCTTTGAAGGACCAAGTTCACTCAATGGTTGTTCTGGTACACCAGAAAGGTAAGGGCCTTACCTCCAGACACCATGAACCCACTAAACATTGCTTCATGTTCTGTGACAAGGGAGGTCATTCATCAGCCGACAGACTGATGAGTCCAATGACAGCATAGTAGCCTCCATAAACTCCAGCACATAGTACCTCCCCTGATGTGAAGGCATCAGGAGAAAGAGTGTGCTATATCTGCTGAAAGGAAGGGAACTTCTCAACCATCAGATCAGGGTATTTACTTGCTCCAAGACACTATGAGCCAACTGAGACAATGGCAACCTAACCAAGGGATGCACCTTGGAGCATTGCCGATGGTCAGCTCAGCAGGTGAGACAATTGGCAGGTAAAAAGCTGAAATTGCCTCCCCAAGGTTATTCTGCTAACAAATAAGGAAAATAATCTTCCTAAAGTGCTGCTCCAACCTTGCCTGTACGGGTTACAGAGAAGCCAGGCCATGAGGTATCACCAGATCCCCTAGGACACGAGTTGCACCTTCTTAAGACAAAGCAGTCACGCCAGATCTCTGCTCCCTGGGCTGTTCTCAATCGTGCACCTAATGAAAAAAGCCTCTTATCAGAGGAAATGTGATGACTCGGCAGAGTTGCTAACTGAATGGAGTTTCAACTTAGATGCTCCAAACCCCTTGCTCCTGGACTCAGTAGCCACCTGGTCAATAGACAAGGGGGGCTATAACAGGCCCTTGCACCATCCCTTCCACCTGCTCAGTGAACCATGCACATGTGGGGTGGAATAGATCAAAGGAGACCTCTCCCTGAAGCAAGAGCACACACATGCTGATTGAGATAGCTGTGTAGGTTCCTTCCAATGGTTTTCTGTAGAAGGTTGAGAAGGAGAACCTACCCTGTTGCCATAACTATAAGCCCTAGACCCAGCCCAAGACAAGTGAGCAGGCTATGCAATTCAGTCCCTCCCTATGCAACTCCTTGCAGGCTCAGGGAGAATGACTGTCTCTTGCAAATGCCCTTCCCAGATCATCCAGCTGACATTAAGCAGAGTTATAAAGACATGCAGACTCTTCCTCATGTAAGCCCAAGAGCTCACGGTAGGATGAGGCAAGAGCAGACTTGAATCTAAGCAAGTTAGCACAACGGCACCAGCTTTGCCAGAGGTACAACAATCACCACCTGATGATACCTCATGCCTTCTTCAAAAAAGAAGAGCATGCAAGAGAAGGCCACCTTGACATCTTCTGCAAGACCACAGACTTTCCCTACTTCATCTTCTGCATGCCTAGGCGGTGGAAGAAAGCCCAGGCACAAGGAGGAGGGAGACAAGTCTGAAAACAACAAGGATGACAAAGAAGGCTGTGCACGCATCTTCCATTTTTTCTTGATGGTCCTACTCACCTTGCGTACTGAAGAGCTTGTTGAGAATGGAACCACAGAAGTCACACCTACCTGAGGATATGTTACAAAAAAGTATTACTGCAACAGAAGGTTCCACCTTTTTTGCAGCAGAAAAAATCAGGGTAGCTGCAGACAGCAAAAGACAAATCAGGAGTAACTGCAAAAGATTTGGCCTACCCTGAGTATACCAGCTCATCCATCTTGCACAGCCTTTCTCGGCAGCTGTGAAAGATGGACTAGCTGGTATACTAGTATGGTCCAGGTAAGCCAGATCTTTCGCAGGCACTGCAACGACAAATATGCATTATGTGTCCCTGAAATGTCATTTTATCAGTTGCTTAAGGAGTACCTCCCTCAGCAGCAGTTTGTCCTCAGACAATAGGGCATGAACAGATTCACCAGGCTTAGTACTATCCCTCCTAGAAAGTGTATTACTAACAGAAGGTGGGAGAGGAATACAATAAGGAGGTAAGAAGGAACTATGTACGGGCAGACTCAGGTAATGGCGGTCCTGTTTTAAAAATCGCCGATTTATGGTGCTATAACAGGCCAAGTTTCAGTTATCGGTGCCATAAGGTGCCGATAATAGAGTTATGGCGCCATAACATACCTAACAGAGGAGCCATTAACTGAAACTTGGCGCCCTATTTGCCATAAATCACCGAGTTTAGCTTAATAGCAGTTTTCACTTATCAGCACCCTGCCAAAAACAGAACCGCCACCAACAACCGGGGACTGCCTGTAGAAGGATTCAAGGGTATTGCTAGGGAAGTCATCAGCCCCAAAAAAGCTAGAGAATGCCTCTTATTCTTTTTCCTTCCCTTCCCAAACCTAATCCATTGAGGCAAATCCTAAGGAGTAGCCTTAGTGCAGGACTTCCCCTGCACGAAACACAATAAGTATTTGAGCCAGTTGTTACAGCAGTATAAACCACCAACAAGAATCGCCAAAAAAGGCAACAAAAGCAAAAATCAAATAACAATGAGCAGGTTACTAATCTAAGTTCTCAACCAAAAGTCAGGGCAGTCTAGAACAGCTCATATGGCAGCTAAAGAAAACAAAGTGTGAGGGTTGGCAAGTGAGGGACACTTTCCCACTCAACCCCCTCTGCACCAGTTAACTACTGAGTTATCCAGTTCTCAGTGACCTATTCCAGCATGTGCTGAAAGGTTTTCGTATAAAAAAGGCTATGATTTGTATTTCCATAAAAACAAATGACTACAGCAATAAAAATAATTTTAAGCTCTTTCTTGAAATTATTTTGATATAAAATTTACCTATTAACCTACCATATATTATACTACTAAGATTATGAAGATACAGGCAGTCCCGGTTATCGGCAGGGTGCCAATAAGCAAGAACCGCCATTAACCAAAACTTAGTGATTTATGGCCCTGATAACCAGTAAATGGTGCCAATATCCAGTTAATGGCACCCATGTTAGGTATGTTATGGCGCCATAACTATTATCGGCACCATAACCAAACCTTGGCAAGTTATGGCGCCATAAATCCCCAATTTTTACGGCGCTAGACAAGTGCCATACAACCAGATTGCCATTAACCCTTAAACGCTGAAGCGGTAAAAAAAAAAAAATGTCTCCCGTGTGCCGGAGGTGTTTCAGCGGAAAAAATATTTTTTTCTAAAAATCACAGCGCGCTTAGTTTTCAAGATTAAGAGTTCATTTTTGGCTCCTTTTTATGTCATTGGCTGAAGTTTAGTATGCAATTATCAGAAATGAAAAAAATTATCATTATCATATATAAATAATGCGATATATGATAGCGCAAAAACGAAATTTCATATATGTATAATTGTATTCAAATCGCGCTGTGCGCAAAACAGTTAAAGGTAACAAGTTACCTTTTTTTTGTTGTAATGTACACTAAATAGCAATCATTTTGGTATATAACACATTGTAAAACGATAAAAGCAACACAGAGAAAATATTATCACAAAATAATGCATGAATTCGTAACGCTCGGACGTAAACAAATATTTTTTTCAAAAATTCACCATAAATCTAAATATTGTCCTAGAGACTTCCAATTTCTTTCAAAATGAAGACAAATAATTGAATATTACTATACTGTAAGAATATTAGCTTACAAATGCAGTTTTCGACCATATCTGACGAGTTAAAGTTGACCGAATGTTGAATTTTTTTTATATATATTTTTATATGCAATTATTTCAAAAATAAGAAAAGCTACAACCTTCAAATATTTTTAGTTTTATTCTACATGAAATTGCGCACATTTTCATATATAAAATTCTATGAAATGCCTAATATGAAACGGAGCAAATATTCCGAGAATGGGACGTACGCATTTCGGAGATTTGTGGCGGAGAATCCGCGCGCGGAGGGAAGGAAAGTTTTTTTTTTTAATTCACCATAAATCTAAATATTGTGCTAGAGACTTCGAATTTGTTTCAAGATGAAGATAAATGATTGAATATTACTAGACTGTAAGAGTTTTAGCTAACAATTGCGTTTTTCGACCATTTCGGTAGAGTCAAAGTTGACCGAACGTGGTTTTTTTTATTTATTGTGATTAATATGCAAATATTTCAAAAATGAGAAAAGCTACAACCTTCAATTATATTTTGTTGTATTCTACATGAAATTGCGCACATTTTCATATATAAAACTTTATGTAACGGCTAATTTAAAATGGTGCAAACATTACCACAATAGCATGTAGGATTTTTTCGGAAGAGTTACCACGCGGACGTAAAGAAAATGTTATTTTTTTCATAAATTCACCATAAATCGAAATATTGTGCTAGAGACTTCCAATTTGTTGCAAAATGAAGGTAAATGCTTGAATATTACTAGAATATAAGCGTTTTAGCTTACAATTGTGTTTTTTTACCATTTCGGTAGAGTCAAAGTTGACCGAAGGTTGAAAATTTGTCACTTATCATTTTTTATATGAAAATATTTCAAAATTGATAAAAGCTACAACCATGGGTTATTTTTAGTTGTATTGTGCATGAAATTGCGCACATTTTCATATATAAAACTTTATGTAACGGCTAATTTAAAATAGTGCAAACATTACCGCAATCGCATGTATGATTTTTTTCGGAAGAGTTACCGTGCGGATGTAAGGAAAAAGTTTTTTCATAAATTCACCATAAATCGAAATATTGTGCTAGAGACTTCCAATTAGTTGCAAAATTAAGGTAAATGATTGAATATTACTAAAATATAAGAGTTTTAGCTTACAATTGCCTTTTTCGACCATTTCGGTAGAGTCAAAGTTGACCGAAGGTTGAAATTTGGGCACTTATCGTTATTTATATGAAAATATCTCAAAACTGATAAAAGCTACAATCATGAGTATTTTTTGTTGTATTTTACATAAAAATGCACACATTTTCATATATAATACTCCATGTAACGGCTAATTTAAAATGGTACAAAAATTATGTCAAAGTGACGAAATAATTTCAGAGATGTGTCACAGATACTTTTTAGTGCGGCAAGAAAGAAATTCGTGCTTGCGCGCCTGCGTAACGATTGTAAACAAAACAACACCTTGATCCGTGAACTCCCAGCATCCCCCAAGGCGCGTGATTCAAGAGTTTTTGACTGGTAGGCCTAAAAGTATTTTTCCGCGAATTTTTTAAAAAAACTTTTGTATGTCGACGTAAAATACGTCCAGTCGGCACCCGAGAGACAAAAAATGTAGACGTAAAATACGTCCAGTCGGCGTTTAAGGGTTAACCGAATCCGCCGATAACCGGGGACTCCCTGTAGCAGCATGCCCAGAGTCGACTATAAACAGGAAAATCCTAGACAATGGACTATAAACATTTTCAGGTACAATAATACCTCAATCTTATGCGATTTGAGTTGCGCAAATTCACAATAGAGCAAACTTCTCATTGGAACCTAACTAATCGTATGCAAGTTTTTCACAGACACAAGGACATTTGCGAATCCTCAAGAAACACTGCAAAACCCTACAAAAGTGTTTGTTTAATAGTTTATGTAAACTTATAAGTTTTAAAGCTTTTATGTGTAAAATCTGTATTAAAAATGTATTACTGTAGTTTTATTTTTGTACGAGCATAAATATGATTCAAAGGTAATTACAGCACCTACAGTTATTGTACTTTTACAAGATGTGCTTCCCATTCACAAAGTTACTGCACTTTTCAAAAATCTCCCTTCAGAAACTTTGCTTAATTTCTAAAGTACTAGTATGTACTACAATTAGTATAAGTTTTCATGCTTTTAAGTGTAAAATTGATATGGAAATTTTTTGTATATTTATATTTTTAAATGTGATACAAAGGCAGTACGTAATCACAAAGTGTTTGTCACTAGGAACTCACATGATCACGAGATGAGATTATTCAGTTGGGCTGGGTGGTTAAAATGAATTTGTTAATGTACTAATAAAAGATATCAGACAACAAAGAGTTGTTGTTCTGTGAAAATTATTTTCTTAACCTTTGAGAAATGTGCCTCTCTCTCTCTCTCTCTCTCTCTCTCTCTCTCTCTCTCTCTCTCTCTCTCTCTCTCTCTCTCTCTCTCTCTCTTTGTAGTTAGCTATAACATACATACATATGTACAGGTTTTCTTTATTTTATTGAATTGCATACCTTCATTATAACTGTGACGTGAAGTTTACCTAGTGACGCAAAGAAAACGTCTTTTACTTTGTGAGGGAAAAAGAATACGTCATCCCATGAATTAGGAGTAGCGTTAGTATACGTACAAAACTGTATATGTACGTATGTAGTAGTTACTGTGACTATTTTTTACGTCAACCATTTATTTCTTTTTTAAAATTAATGTATTAACTTTTAAATGAAATTACAGTAATATTAATTTCATTGAAAAGCTGGTGTAATACTTAGGGAGCATCATTAGGGTCTTAATTAGTATTTAAACTCTAGAAATAAGCATTTTATTAGCATTTTTAGTGACCATACTAAACTTATGCGAAACTTCACCTTGCGTGAGTTTCAGGTAGTATTACTGTATCTCCCTGTTTTAGCTTGGTTAGCCTTTTGCTATAGGCTTAGGATGAAAGTCCAAGAATTTTTTATTAACTTGATAAAATACGTTATTTAAAAATCTAAGGCTAAAATAAATGCAAGTTTTTGTGTGACCAATACTACAGCTATTACTACTACAGCACCCCTCTGGTCCCATAATTACCAATTTATGTGCAATTTGGGCACCATGTTTAGTACCAGCCCCTTGGGGATGACTTTAAAATTAGTAGAACTATGGTATAAGTCCACATGAGGCATTACTTTTTTACTTGTTTGGTTTTATGTACAGCCCTCCACAGGGATGATTCCCTCCCTGGCTGGCCCTCGTACATTTTGGAAATAAGTTGCTTCTTATATTTCATAAATGTCTTTTAGTGTTTTCCCATCAGTATCGTAGCTACTGCAGAATAGGAAAATCTTTAGTTCTTTTTTAAATTTGCTTTTTTTCTTGTATGATCTTCATTTCGGGCAGTATTTTGTTGTATAGTCTTGGTGCATAATGTTCAAATGCTCTCTCACCTGACTTATAATTTGTTCTAGGTTCAAATAGCCTATATGCTTCACTTGCATGTCTGATTACAATATTCATTTCAGGTCTAAAGAAGCTTATGCAGTTTCTCAGATATGTTGGTTCAACTTATTTTAGTGCTTTAAAGACTATAAGAAGTATTTTGTATTCTATTCTTGCTTTTACTGGGAGCCAGTGTAGCTCAATTATTGCTGGCGTTTTTGTGTCACGGTAACGTAATCCTTTTATTATTCTGTCTATTATGTACTACTTCTAATTTTCTTAGTAGGAAGTTAGGGAGACCGTAGTATATAACGTTGCAGTTGGATATTGAGTGTTTCTATAGTATTTAGTTGCTTATTGAGAATTTACTTTTATTTTTTATTGATCAACTATAACTAACCTGAGAACTATGTTATTTTATGCTGGCCATCCTGGAATGCTATTGCTCATACACAGTGTTGTTATAGGGGAGCTTTTGGTAAAAAGTGGGGTTTCCTTTGTGACTAAGTAACACACCCAGTTAGGATAGGTTAGGTTAATATAGTTCCTTTTATAATAAGTTTCCTTAGGTAATCCCTTCTTGAACATATGGCTCCCTTATGACTTGCACATGTGTGGAACCATTCCATAACAAAAACATATCTGGACTTTCTCCGAGGGTTTTGTCCCACACCAAACCCTGCATTCCCAAAGGTTCCCCAATCATGTTCGATAGATATGAGGCTAATAATAGTTGACCAACAATGTAAAAAAAAAAAAATACCTCCTTCATCAGCAACACTAAAAATATTGGAAAAATCAATTTCCTAGGTACTAATGCGTAGTTTGTGCGGAGCAATTGTGTAGAATTACCATAAAAGCATAAATATAAGAAAATAAATATCTTAAATAGAAACAAAAGACATGATGAACATAAAAAACAAAAGAAAAGGCAGTATACCTATAAATATCTTATGTCAGTGACTGGCAGAAAGCAGGGCGTGGTAGTAGTCTTCAGTTCTACCAAAAATTGCACAAAGCGCAACATACGCGGTCAGGAAAATATGTGGTTCCATATCGTAGCACACCATTGTCACATAGCAGAGGCCTTGCTTAGGATTACCCTGGGCTGTGGCGTTGTAGGCCTCTTGGGTAACCTAACCTACTTCATGTATTTGTTGAGATTCTTATTTCATTATTATTTCCCACCTTACTACCCCCAAGAATTCTGTGCTATGAATGATTTAAAGGCGAAAGATGCCCAATAATACCAAATCTGGGGCCGCCTGCATTAAAAGTTTCGCCAGGGCAGGCTGTTCCTAACCCTATGCTTACGATTACTTTCACCGTCCCTTCCAACTCATCCTCCTGAACCTCGGGCTTAAATAACACGGTCAGGTCAAAATAGGCATTCTCAAGTCACTTTATCACACTTAGAACAAGAATAAGGCTCAAGTACTTACCAGAAACGAATAACATATGTGACAAAGGAAGCATTTTGACTCGACAGATGTCCTCCATATTATTGTTTACGTTGCTATGGTGATGGAGGTGACTTCGAAGGTCTGAGAAAATATGGAGAAAAGATCTGACACACAATGCTTAGGTTGTGGAATATCTTAGGAGTATTCGTTTTGTTTCAGTTTATGACCATTATATATTAAATTCCCGACTTGGAGAAGTCATATACTTTATAACTTTTACAATATGTTGTTAACAATCTTCCGTAGTTTGTGCACTGCAAACACGTTCTAGTATGTTTACCATATCTGTGTTCTAGGTCAGGGAGGGGGGAGGCACACACTATACAAATGAATGAAAATATTAAATGATAACTATCTTTTCGCCTATTTGAACCACCTGGATTTTTATTAATACAACTCCATTTACAGATAGTTATGCCAACTGACTTCCACTTAAATTCATGAGTTCAGTCTGAAATGCCCTTTATTTACGATCTGTTGGGTACTTCCCTGCTCCTTTTACCTTAAAATAGTTAACGATCACTTGAACAGCCAATAGCGTATGTTCTCATTGGAAGTCCGTGACGATAATACCATCGGCAGTGAAAAACTTGAAAACCGAAAAATGCTAAGATAATAATAAAACCAAATCATGAATAGAGAAAACTGGCAATTTCGACTTAATGAAAATTATATATTAACTAGATCGAGAAATGAGGTGAGGTAACTGACTTTGAAAAATGTTTTAGCATTGCAATATTGTAGTAAGTGCAGATCATGATACAGATAAGGAGAGATATGTCTGGTTATAATTTGTTTAACAATAAAGAAAAATAGCTTGCCCCTAGAGTGAAAGCAAAGACCTTGCACACTCATTTACATATTTCCTTGATATAAAAATAGCAAAAAAAGGTGTATTTGCTTTTAAGCAAAAGAAAAGTATAGATTTTTTTCACTTAGAATTCCTCACAGGAAACTGCTTTAAAAAGGTCAGTTTTAAGGAGCTTGTAAAACTATAGAAAACGATACTTCCTGATGGTGATTAGGTGCCTTATGTCAAGGCAACCTTGAAAAGTGAAGGGGATAACAATATACTATAGATCAACATCTAACAAGGATTTTTTTTTTTATTGTAGAAATAATGAGTCTCTGAACAGCTTAAAAGAAGTAATATTTCATCAAAGTGTATTTTTAAGTCTTCCAAGGGCCCAAAAGAATAATTTAAAAAGAAATTAAAAGACACATATAGTTGGAGACAGTTTTATAATATAATCAATATAAATAATAATAATAATAATAATAATAATAATAATAATAATAATAATAATAATAATAATAATAATATTGGGCGCCGTGGAGGAGTGGGTTAGGTCGTCAATGGACTTAAGTCAAGTTAAGCAACATTGGGGCTGGTCAGTCGTTGGATGGGTGACCGCTCTCCTCGGCGTTGATTCCTTGGGAAAGGATCTTTACCATAATTTCCTCAGTCTACTCAGCTGTAAATGAGCACCTATCCCTGATGGGGTAAGGTCCAGCTATGGGTTAAATAGCAAAACTCAGCAATGATGGAAAGAAATGAAGGAATAAACGACAACGACGTAAATGGAACCTCTGGCAACAGAGGAGCTTCGTCCGGCAACCAGGTATTCAACCCAATTGAAGGGGAAGACGGTCAGGTACTTGGAGGTCGTCATCCAGCAACTGATCACCACAACGACAGTAATCAACAGCCTGAGATTGGAGCTACAGAAGCAAAAAGGAAGAAATGGACAAGAGAAGAAAATAAGGAAATATGGAGATGCTACATCAGAAGCAACCCGACGGAGAGAGGATATAGAAGAAGATTGGTCAACATCTGGAATGAGAGGAATAACACCCCCCAAACAGAGCAGAGGCTGGCAGACCAAGTAAGGAACATAAAGAAAAAGAACTGGCTCTCCCCAACAGAAAGAGAAGAACTGGAAAGGGAAATGTCACACGACAACGAACTACACGAAGACGAACTGAGAGACGATGCCACAGAAGACGACAGGGAGGATGAGGTATCAAACAACGACACACGTTGTTTCAATGCAATATCATAAATAGTTTTAATTTGAAACTAAAATACCCAAGGACTTTTGTAGATGTGGCATGGAAAAGAGCTAGAAAAACATTTTATTCAACTAATGACAAACTTGAATTTAGTAAGCATAACATTCTAAAATTACCTTATGATGAAAGGTTTTTAGATATTCCTTGAATTTTAAAGCTTTTTAACATAAATGTTGTTTTCAGTAATATTAATGTCAAGAGTTTAGTAATCAAAAATTCTCCTAAAGATCTTCCAAGCTGCATATATGAAATTCCTTGCAAAAAGTGTGATAAAGTCTATTACGGACAGACCGGCAAATCTCTTTCACAGCGTCTCAAGCAACATCAATATTCTGTGAGAACTGGGCAAATATCGAATGCATTATTCGTACATATGAGAGATTTAGACCATCCTATTAACTGGAGTCAAGCAAGAGCCTTAGTCCCATGTAATGACACAGTTAAAAGGAATATCATTGAATCTTGTTTTATCAAGTCAAATAATAGAAATGTTCTAAATTTAAGTCTTGGTTTATTTAAACTTGATGCTTTCATAATGAAAAAAGTTGTAGATAAATATAAGCAACAAAATTAATATATTCAGTTTTTACATGTTTTGGACTGTAAAGATACTTTGTAATTTCGGTTAGGGTCAGAATCTGTTTAAGTTTGTGACCGTGTGATATCCGATAATCCTGGATTATCCCTTTTAATTTTTACCCTTTTGATAATTAACCATCTGGTATTCCTGATCTTGTTTGTATCTGAGACCTTCCTCTCCAATTGTACTTTAGTAGCTCCTTGACGATGTCTGAGTAAAGACGAAAGCGCTTGGATTTCTGACTATCATTTTCCCGTGGTATTTGCTTATTTATGAAGTCACGTGCATCTACTGTGATTTTTTAAGCATATATATATATTATATATATTTTATATATATAATATATATATATATAGATATATTATATATTTTTATATATATATATATATATATATAAGATATATATATATATGTGTGTGTGTGTGTGTGTGTGTCTGATAAGCATTTATTCAACAACGACACCAGGAAGGAAAGATAGGTACTTATTTTGGAGGCCTTTCATTGGCTTTATTTAATCTATCAAGCGGACGATTTTTTTTATCCTCTAGAGCCGACAGTTTTCTGGAATTACTTTGTCTCCTACTTTATATTCCTTTTAAAAATAATTCTTTTAATGTCCTATTTTGTTGTGGCATAATCTAATTCCTTGACTAGCTTATTGAATTATCTGGAAACTTAATTGTTTCTCCAAAGCCCCTCTCCCAAGATCTCTGCGGCGTCTTGGCGCCACAAGTCTATGATCAACAATTGCCATCTATGTAAGTCCAATTAAACATGAAAAGGTTAATTGTCTCTCATGGCACAATTCAAGAGATCTCAGAGTTGAGCGGCTGCTATGAGCTGAGAGAAACGGAAAACAGTTTCAGAATATGCTAGAAAAATAAATAAATAAATAATTAATAGAGAAGCTCAAGAAAAAGACACGGAGAAATTATATAGGAAGTAAACTGAAAATTGCGAGTGGAAGTCATAGTTGAGAATGCGTGACTGAGACTGATAATTGCCAGAAGACGAATTTACTCCAAAAATGATAGACAATCATGAAATTGTACGAATGCAGTTGATTGTTGGCCCATTGTATCTGTTGTGAGTCTTGTAGCATGTGCAACGCTATGTAATGTGATAATGATATCAGATACGCCATATGCAATAATAAAAAAATAAATAAAAGAATGGTCTCTGGGCGTCTCAATAGAAAATCCTCTCAAACGTGATAAATGAAATCTGTTTGATAAGAGATAAAATATCAGAGTTGATTGTCGGGAATGAGACAATGAAAACCGTGAGCAACAGACAGATAATGTGTCAGCAATCAGCAGTGGTTTTGAACCCATATCTAAAATGCAATCGAAAATCGTGCTAGGTGGCGCAAATTAACCGCCCTGATCGAAATCTCACACTCTCTGAAACCATGACAGAAGAACACTGCTAAGATTATGATAACAGATATCTCCGATGAGGAGGAGGAAGAAAATATCGGAATGATTAAGGGCAGGATTGTATTATTCAGAGATTTAGTCAAAATATATGGGATTTTTAGAAAGCAACAATATTTAAATCAAACCTCAAGATAAAAAAAACTGCCATTAGATATTTGTAACAAGAATACAAGTAAAAACTGCGCAGAAGTTTCTTCGGCGTAATCGAGTTTCTGTACAGCGTATAATGTTGTGTGAGCCGCGGTCCCTGAAGCTTTCAGTCATGGCCTGGTGATGGCCCGTCCTGTAGCGTTTCAAGACACACAATCATGGCTAACTCTGACCTTAAATAAAATAAAAAAAATTACTGAGGCTAGAGGGCTGTAATTTGGTTTGTTTGATGATTGGAGGGTGGAAGATCAACATACCAATTTGCAGCCCCCTAGCCTCAGTAGTTTTAAGATCCGAGAGCGGACAGAAAAAATGCGGACGGGCAGACAAATATCCATCTCAATAGCTTTATTTTAAAGACTACTAAAAATAGTTTTACCGGCAGATACCGTGCAATTCAGTTTTGTCTGTGCCAGAAATCTGAATGCCAACAAGACAATCACACAGAAGAACTTGCGAGGTTAAAGTATGAAAAATTATTGCAGGTTGTACGACTGAGAATGGTGGCATTGTTCATCTCCATTTTTACCCCTTGAGTGGTCATCTTCTCAAGGCTTCCTGTCTGCCTTATGTGGGAACGGTTCGAAGATCTTGCGCCAAATCTGTCTAAAGCAACATTCCCCAAGAATCTAAAGGGGAACTATTTGTTCGTATCGTGTGAGGCAAACCAAGCTCTTCTTTCCCGCCGTTATCCCTACATTAAAGGGGTCGGTTGCCTGATGCGCCTGTTCTCCACTGCGTGCATCAGGCACGGTATATTGTTTGGCAAAGGGTTTTTTTACGACCGGCATACCCTTGCTGTCATCAACCACAGTTATTCGCGGTGGGTCTCACCTTTGACTAAAAAGTCCACCGGCAAGCCAGCAGTTTCCACAGTTATTGGCAGTGAGCCTAGCCTTTTACAAAAAGTAAGAGTGCAAGACACCAGTTTCCACAGTCATTGGCGGTGGGCCTTAGCCTTTTACTCAAAAGTAAGACTGCAAGACAGCAGCTGTCCTTTTAGTCGCCTTTTACGACACGCAGGACCTACGGCGGTAGTATTCTTACACCTCACCACAGGGGTGTGGGCGAAACAAGCTCCTCTCTCTTAAACTCAAACGGAAGTTGAAACGACCAGTGCACAGATGGGCGGCGATCACAAAAAGTCCCAATCCTATCTGAAGACCTTTAGAGAGAACTACATATAACTCATTCAGTTTGGACCGAGGCTGAGACTATCTTTGACAGCCATAGTCCAGTTTGAACTGACAGGCTGAGACTATCTCTGCCAGCCATCTCTAAACATACTTGGGAATCATGGTTTTAACCCATTTTTTTTTTTTATCGAAATCCAGCTGAAAGCTCATTTCACTCTTAAAATATTTTAAAATTTCATAATTGTCACTTTCACATGGCCTAAATGACTCGAGTGAGCTAGCTTCTCGACAAACACCATGTTAAAAAATTTCATCTCCCTTTTTAATATAAAGTATTGCCATTTGAGGTAAGAACTGGATTTATCCTCTAATCTGTACCTAGTAAACTTGGTAGCAGCTGTTTTAAATGTAGAATATTTAAAGCCAGTCACTCCAACCCAATAGCTTCTGCAAATTTTTGTTTATGAATAGTGCCAAACCCAGTGTAATAGAGTGCGGTTCCATCGTCAAACAGAACCTATAGCTGAAAGGAATACAGCCTCCATGGTACCTCCTCATGAAAGAACTATTTTCAACTTTTACTGTAAGTTAGAAGCTTGCGAAAATGGTATGGAATTTGCTGATCTGGTCTTTGGAGTACTTTTCATTACCAGCAGCAATTGAGCTAAAACTTGCACAGCCCTTTGGTCACTATTGACTCTTTCCCCTTTATTACCTACCTATCAGAAGAAAACCTTAAGTTTCTTTTCAAAATTCCAGTAGATGCAGCCTGGAAAAAGGGGCAAGACGGATCACTTCATCATGGAATCTTTTCCGGCAGAGAAGTACTGCATACTGGAAAACAAGATAAGCATATCACTGAGTGTTGAATAACCCGAGGATCCCAGGCGCCCCAGACGATGACGAACATGATGTCACAGGACGTATTAAAGACAAGAACCCTGACAAGACTATTAAAAGACGTAAACAGTTTACAGAAGTAACAAAGCTAAATATAAGATCAAATGGGATATGACACACTTCCACAAAATGCCCAGCCCCGGAGAGGGAAGAATAAAGGAATTCAAGATTTGTGCCCCAGCCGAAGGTATTGTAATTTCTACGACAAATAATATTAAATCTGGACATAAGCATAGTAGATGTACAGGACTTGTGTGCAAAAAAGTATAGGAAAGATCGTCAACGAGAAACAATGTGAACTCTTTTAAAGAATACAAGTCGCACGAAACGAAATTTTCTAAAGGTACAAGACAGAAGAAGCAAGAATACAGAATACAACCGATATTGAAAACACACGTACTACGTACTGTGAATAAAAGTGTGTTATATTCAATATTCCTTTATTTGGGAAACCATGTGTTTTGACTTACATCGAGACGAATAATGACAAACCAAATATATAAGAAAACCTCCCATGGCAAAGCACTATTGAAAACTTGGTATGCTAACAGTATGGATAAAGTTAGTGATATCTATCATCTATTCTACTATCTATCTATCTATTATCTATCTATCATCCTTATATATATATCTATATATATATATAATATATATAAATATATATATATATATATATATAATATATTATATATATACCGATGGAACCAAGGTGGAACAGATATCGGAAAAGTAATTGACCCTTTGAAAAATGTGGACGCTATGGAAAACCCGAGAAGATACTCAAGACACCTTTTCAAAAACATATATTTTACAGAATGGCAAATAATTTAAGATAACGGTGGCCTGCCAGATAAACCTTGCAAGGGCTGTTAGGAGTGGGTTACCTCCAAAAATAATCATTTATATCATTCAGTGTTTTTAGATTTTTAGTCTTTTTATATTGTAACTGAAAAAATCATTTTACTTTATCCGACAGAAAAATCCAAAGTAGTGATAAAACCAAACTACCATTCTTATTTTCATGTTCATACAAGAAGCCATGCTGTTGATGGATTCAAATATTTCACATTTTTCTTATTTCTGGTAATTAACGGTTTAAATTAATTTTGGAGATTTATTCTTGTTTTCATGGGTCATTTCAACTCACTTTTCATCTTCTTTTAAGTGTAAGTGAATACAGATAACTAAGTTTGAGTGTATGAACGCTGGACATTGGAAAATAAAAGTATCCAGTTAAAGAAATTAACTAATATAATATTACCTGTATTATGAGACGAAGTTTTGCTATATTACTTCGGAGAATGTCAAATGAATAATTTACAAAAAGATCTGTGTTTAGGTTTATCTTAATGTCAGTATTTACGTTTGAAGATTAGTAACGGAAAGAGTATTTACTATTTTTCTCTATAAGTCCGTTTTTTACAATTTTTTTCTATCTAAAATTAAGTTAATGTCAATGACAATAGAATTAGATCATGATAAATGTGATAGTAATGGTGATATGAATAAAACGTAAAAATATTTATCCACTTCTCCCATCTCCATGAACTGCTAGTAGGGCAGGGCAAGTGTCACTTGTCACCATGGCTGAGCTTAATCGATGTGTGTACTGTGTCAAATAGCGTTATTTTTCGCCCTGTCGCTACGAAGCTGACAGTTATGGAAGTGTTGCAAACAGACTCTCATTACATTTTCAATAAAGGGACTGATTCCTTGTGGTGTGATAGAAAAACCGGCCAGTTCGAAGCTAAAACATGTGAGTGAATTATTTTGTTTACGTTTGTTTGTCAAGTGTCAAGAGTTGTGGCTCAGTCGTCGTTTGTCTCGTTTTGTGTCAAGTGAAAAAGGCATTGACATTTTCTTTTGGCCTCACTGCAAGGTCGGATTTGTCTTGAACCGTCCAGACGATTTCCTAAGTTGCTTCGTTATACGTGGTGAGAATAGGAGGGGAAATCGAAGCAGACATCTCGCCAGCCAATTACCTAGTCCTAGCCTTAGATTATGCATACTACGTACACCGGAATGTCAAACTGTCATCGCTGCCGGGAGATGTAGAGAGCGTTCTCACATCTACCTGTTAGTTCAGCAACAGATTTTACTGCTCTCATCTTCAGCCAGGGTAGCCTACTTCTGTTGGCTACTCCTAATAACTTAGCTAGTAGCCTAGTTCTTAGGACTTAGTTTTACGGGTAGCAAGTGATCTCTCCCCACCTCGATATCTTTTCCCCCTTCTGCTTCAAGTGGATCTCTTCCCACAGTTACCATTAACCCCATCCCAGTCCAAGTGACCTCACCCCTTTGTTGATTTGACCTCATCTCACTTTTATTTCCGGAAATGTAATACCTTTTTACTCTTCTGTTCCATGGACACTCCCACGAGTGCCAAGTTTAGTACCTATGTCCCTCGCGGGAATGAATGTTAAAATAGGTATAAATAAAAGGTGCAGATATCTACTAGTCTACAGTAACCGTCCCATAGCGTCTAATATGATTAGTGTGTTGAACGTAACAAAGAAGCGTGAGTGCAGCATAAAGGCTCACATATCTTTTTGTGATGTTAAAGTAAAATAATACCTTGATTTCTGTCATAGGCTATAACCCAACAAAGATATAATGACTGGTTCATCACAATAATCAGATACTTGCAACAAACAGTACAAGATGTTACTTTTGCATTACCCATTTATAGCTAGTACTTACATTTTGATATCATGAATCATGAAGATCCCTGTCCTACAGTGTGAACTGCTGAACAAAAAATTGCAAGTATCCTACACACACACACTAGCTGAACACATATTGAATGGTACTACCTGTCTTGCAGAATGGACAGTCGCTGTGATGTCTTTCTACTGTCATTGAACTGTTTGTGTTGAATGAATATTTGTGCATAATGTATGTTTGCTGTATTGTTTAGGGCTTGTTTTTCTGTACTGCTATGGAGGTAAAGCCCAGACATTGCGAGGGACATGTGTGGCTTCATGTCCCCATGAGTGCTGACCAGTTTAGGTATTGTTGCCTTTGCAAGGGAAAATCATGCTCCCATATTTCTTTATTGCAGTAAGTTTGAAGGTTGGGCTGCTTCTCAGTGGGAATAGTATGATAGGAAACAGGAGAAAGATGGGAAGTGCTTGCCTGTTTAGTTGGGGAAGGAACTGAAACACCCCTTGTGACACTGCTGAACTGACCTGTTTCTTCCTCGAGGCTCTTGCTATACATGCATATCTTCTGGCCTTATGTAAGTACTGCACCCTCTCTAGGGAGTGGGGAGGGAGTAACTCATGATAGGAGTAACTCGTTCCATGTTACTCCTAGAGTAACATGGGGCTCTCCTCGGATGGTGATTCAGGTGCTCAAGTCTGTCACTCCCCTGGCAAAGCCACGACCTGAGTATCCCATTTGCCTTCCACTACTGCTAATTTCTCAGACACTCCAGGTAAGCATTCATCATTTATGGAATAGTACCTACCTGTGGTACTCCATAAATATTCTTGGTAACCCATTTTCTGCATTCTTTTTAGATGACCTGACAGCAGTGAAAAAGGAGGGTTTTGCTCTGGCTTCCCATGCTACTGTGGGTGTAGCAAAATCTCCTCTTATGAGAAATGAGACTGCCTGTAGTCTTAATCATGGCATGGAGCAGTTTTGTAAATGGCATAGTCGGGGGATGAGAAATGAGGCTTCTCATGGTCACAATAATGGCAAGGAGCAGATTAGTGAATGCTGTGGTTGGTGGGGTGTGAGGCTGAACTCTAGTTAGATGGAAACCTTATTGATTAGTTGAACTGTTACTGATTGTTCACCCTATCCTCCCTTTCAAGTGGATAGGACCTTCCTGAAGGTCTTGAAGTTTTGACTGTAATCCTTGGTGTAACTTTGACTCGCATTTTAATTTTAAGAACTATCTAATAAAAGTGTCAACAAATGCCACTCAGAAGTCTGGCATTGTACAAAAAACCTCATATATTTTTAACAAGGTAAAATCAGTCCAACTTTTTTTTAGGTCATTTGCCGTTACTTTACTAGAAATTTGTTCTCTGGTGTAGATGTCTGCTTCGATAAATTTTTACAGCAGTTCCAACTCTGTTTTTCTAAAGTAATTATGAATTTTCTTATGTGAATGGTTATGATAGTAATACATTGGGGAAATAAGTTATTTTTGAGTTATTATACACCCCTACCTACTATGTACATCCAACAAGGTTGGGTACCCTTTGGGAATGTGGGGTATTGGGTGGGGTAAATCACCAACGACACAAAATGGCATGAATTATTAATTAATAAAATGAGGTAAAACAGTCATAGCATACCTACAGCCATAGTTAGGCAATATAGCCTAGTGTAATGTAACCTAACATCCACTAACCGTAAGGGGGTGGCAGAACGGTGC
This sequence comes from Macrobrachium nipponense, assembly GCF_015104395.2. Taxonomy (NCBI): domain Eukaryota; kingdom Metazoa; phylum Arthropoda; class Malacostraca; order Decapoda; family Palaemonidae; genus Macrobrachium; species Macrobrachium nipponense. Next base: position 4,013,856 of record NC_061094.1, read on the forward strand.
TTCACAACTCATCCATATTTTTAAAGATTCTTGACAAGCTCAAATATACTGACAAGCAGTATGTTGTGCTGTATGCACTAGCCACAGAGGTTACAAGAGGTTAGCAATTGGGCATATACCAATACCCATTTATTCATCATATCTCGGAAACTATTAATTAGCAGATAGAAAGAGGGGGTTATTTTGAACTCCTCTCATTGTGTACTATGTACATATCTATGGGGGTATCATAGTACTGCTTAGATCTACCATTTATCCATTTACAGAAGCAGAAATTGTTAAAAAAACAAAGGAAATAAAGCTCTCTATCTCATATTAATAGTTTAATGTACCCGCAATAGTAGTAGTTGTAGGAGCGGCCGGCCAGCCATGGGATTTGCCTTTGAAATGGCTCCCTTGCTAGTTTTATTCCTCCCTTGTTTGTTTTTATGTGTTTTGTCCCTGCAATACTATCTATCTATATCTATCGAAGTGCCGTGTCTTGGACGTTGGCAGTCATTTGCCTCCACCTCTCTTGATCTAGCCGCTTGTATTAGTCTTGTATTAGTTGATTTACGGTATAATCTTCATCCATCTCCCACCAAGCTGTCCAAGTATTTTACTCTTTGTCTACCTCTCACTCTCCTCCCCTCTATCCTTCCAGTAAGGCACAAATGCTCTATCTATATTAGCGCCTCAGTGGTGTGGTCACTATGGTGTTGGCCTGCCACCTCGGTGGCTGCGAGTTCGCTTCTTGGGCATTCAATTGAGGAGTTAGAGATGCGTAATTCTGGTGATAGAAGTTCACTCTCGACGTGGTTCGGAAGTCACGTAAAGCCGTTGGTCCCATTGCTGAATAACCACTGGTTCCATGCAATGTAAAAACACCACAAACAAACAAAGAAACAAATGCTCTATCTTCTCACTTTTTATTATATGTCCAACAAAATTTATTTTTCTCTTCCTTATTTCTCTTACAAGGAGACTTGTTTTCCCATTCTTCTAACACTTCCTC
>NC_061094.1:4015349-4039808 GCF_015104395.2 Macrobrachium nipponense
ACTATTATTATCATTATGCAAAAATATAAATAAACATACACATGTACCATAGAAATTCTCATCTCAGTAAGAAGAGAGAGAGAGAGAGAATTTACGTGATCATTGAGAGGGCAACAGTTGTTGGACCCCAGCCAACTCTGCTTGCTACTGGAGTTCAAAGAGAAAGATGCCGGGTAAAATGCATTTTCTTTCATTCTTACATAATTTTTTATTTATAAACTAAAATCTTGCTCATTTACTTTACTATTTTCTTTAATGAATTGATATTATTGCTGTTTACATTAATGTTGATGTCTGAAAATCAGTAAATCATTTATCATCCAAAAAACATACATTTCTGTAAGAGAGAGAGAGAGAGATTTTCGTAGTACGTATTTGTAAAATACTTTCACTTATGATTTTTGTAATCACAGTTATTATTATTATTATTATTATTATTATTATTATTATTATTATTATTATTATTATTACTATTATCATATGGAAGTATTAATAAACATATTATACATAGTGTACCATAAAAATCTCTCATCTCAGGAGAGAGAGAGAGACCTGGAGTTCTAAAGAAAGATGTGTGAAGACTGAGATTTCCTTCATTACATTATTTATGAACTAAAATCTTACTAATTCAATGTAGTATTTTCTTTCTTGAAGTGATTGCTCTTTACATTAATATTAATATTAGAAAATTAGTAAATCATTTATCACACACATAGCATACATCCCTGTAAGGGAGAGAGAGAGAATTACTAGTTATTATGTGATATAATTTAATCTTATTAAACTTACTAATACAGTATTGATCAATATTAATATTTTAAAATTAGTAAATAGTTTTTCTATCATAAAAATGTATTTAGGCATGAAAATAACATCAAAATACACTAATTAGTGATTATTTATCGTCGGAAAATCCTGCGAATAGGCGAATACACCGCAAATAATGGTTAGATAAGGCCCAGATAAAAATACGCGAGCCAGTGAGTCAGCGAATCTGGAGAACGCGAATACGGGGGCCCCACTGTGTATATATATATATATATATATATATATATATATATATATATATATATATATATATATATATATTATATACAGTGGAACCTCGAGATACGAAAGGCTCAACTTACGAAAAACTTGAGATACGAAAGCAAATACGAAAAATTTAATGGCTCTACATACGAAAATTGCTCAAGATACGAAAGGTTGTTGCTGTAAATTCCGAGATTTGCCCGGACCACCGATAACAATTTTGAAACTCGCGCGCCGCCAACTGAGTAGACTCGCCACCATCCTCCCATTCTCCCATTGGTTCCTTCTCTCCTATTGGTCGGCATCCCTCCCATCATGCATCTACTCCCCCTGATCCCAACTCCTTGACGAGGTGGGGGGCTTAGGGATCCACTGCAGAGAGAGTATGCCCATTTATGCCTACGCTCTATGCTGTGGATCCAACTGATCATTGGGACCTTTAACTCCTTTACTCCTCCTCTCTTAAATTTTCCCATTTCCCTCCTTCTTCTTTCGTTGACGACCTTGGCATAGATTTGGACTATTGAATTGACTGCTCTTTTAACTTGATGGAGGGTGGAGTTGGACGGCATGCCACTCCACCCGTAAAACTAGAGTACCTGACGTGATTGAGCGAGGGGAAATTTTTATGTCAAGCCATGCCCACAGTGCTGGGTCCGATCTCTTGGGACTGACGACCCTTAAGGCACTGTGGGTAAGGCGTATATCCAAGTGAGGATCCCAGAGCAGTTACCACTATGTAACAAAATTGCTCCTCCCCCAGTTGGGCCTCCCTGGTGAGAGGGACCTCATCCTGGACGAAAATATATATTATTATTCTATGGAAAATACACCAAACCCCACTATGACTTTTGGCATGGCAACGGACTATCCCCAAGACACCCCAGTTAGAAAAGAGCAGGAAGGTATCAAAACTTGGTTACCATATAGACCAACAAGAAAAAACAGATATCGTGTTGATCCAACCTTGACCCATTTCGACTCCCTCTTTGGTAGTGGAAGTTGGTCAAGATTCCTTACTATGGAAACCGAAAACAGAATATCTGCATTGAAACTGGAAAACTTTTTGTTGAATCGACATTCAACTGCAGAAATGTCATTCAGACTAATAAAAGACCAAACGTGGTTAATTGAAACCACAACTAGAAGCCAATCGGAAAATTACTTAACAATAAAAAATATTGACAATATAAATGTACATATTAAAAAACATGACAACATGAACAGTGTACAGGGTACCATTGTACTCCCTGATGATGAAGAACCTTTAGAAAAAAATATATTGCTAGATTCCCTTAAAAAGAGATATAATAATGTTCAAGATTGCGAAATTTACAACATAAACAGTAGAAGAAGTAACGGAAAAACTCTCAGAATAGCAAAAATAAAATTTGACGGCCAAGAATTACCTTTAAAAATTAAAATTATGGGCCAAAGCAGAGAACTAAGACCGTACGTTCCAAAACCACTACAGTGCCAAAACTGTAGTAAATATGGACATACAAAGAAAAACTGCCGCAATACAGCGGTATGTGCATACTGTGGATCTGACGAACATTCCACACAGTGGAAGTGCGATGAACCAAAGTGTGTGAACTGTGGGCAAAATCACCATGCAAGATCTAAAGAGTGTAGGTATTATATATACAACACAGAATTAAAATTACTTCAAGAAAGAACAGGAATGCCCATAAAGGAAGCCAAGTTAGAATTAAAAGTCAGAGGAATGTATGATCCTGCTAGGAAACAAACGTTTTCTACTATAATTTCAAACAATGAGACAAAAATGGAAAAGGATAAGAATATTAAAACCCTAACAGAAAAAACGGAAGGAAAAATAATCACTCTGCATAAAGAGAACAATTTAGCAAAAAACCAAGAAACATGCACAGATATTTGTTCAAATTCTTTTGAGATATTAAAAGAAATAGAATCTCAAGATGATATATGTATCACTGAAATGTTAGAAGAAAGTTATAATGAACTAGAAACTAAAGATAAAAAGAGGCCCCTGGAGAGGACTCCGCCCAAAACCAAAAAACCAACAATCATTAGAGAATTGTCTGTAAAAGCAAAGACTAACTACCCAACGAAAGAGCAAAAACCAAGAAGTAAGAATATCCCATTGTCTCCTAAAATAGTAATAAAACCAATGGAAGCAACAACCCAGAACATCAAAGAAACAACTCAGGAACAAACCATAGACAAAAATAATTACGTGATGGGAGAAGAGATTACTCCATCACCAATAATAGGAGCAGCAAAAGCAAATGAAAAAAGAACACCACACAAAAACACATGTGGATATAATAAGTGTTTCATAGAATTATGCAACAAAAACAGAAATATAACAAAAGACAGTTTAACGAACACAATAAAAATTTTTATAAAATGTAGAAGTAGAGAGACTACTAGTTTGGACACTCACGGAAAAGGCTGTCTGTGCATTGGACATCTAATATCTTATAAAGAAAAACAAATAAATGTCGTAAGTAAAATTTTAGAGAAAATGCAAATTGATGATCCACAAAGAGAAAATAGCACACTAACATAATATTTTCAACAATTACATTATACAATGGAACGTAAATGGCCTCCAGACCAGATTACATTTGGGAGAATTGCAACGATTACTTAAGGAATATGAACCTATGGTAATATGTTTGCAGCATGTCAATAAAACAATAACAACTATAGGTAAATATACCTTAGTATCTGCATCTAGAGAGGAAGAAGGAAATCTAGGTACTGCTATATATGTGCATAACAAAGTATGTTATGACAAAGTACTTATAAACTTTACTCCCCCCAGATGCTGAAGCCTTGCCGAGGATGGGGGGCTTAGGGTTCAGCAGCTGGGCCCTGATGCCTGGTGGGAACTACTTTCTCGCTGGGCCTTGGTGCCCACCTGTTGATCCAACTAAATAAGTCAGCTCTTTTTCTTTTACTAAAACTTTTCATCCTTCTGCTTCCTCCCCCTATAAGATACAGATTTTATGTTGATGACTTTTGGATTGGTTTTGGACATGATTTGGACTTACTCATTGGATTTGGTGGAAGGTGAGGATGGTTGGCATGCCACCTCACCCGTAGAACTCGAGTACCTAATGTGGTCGAGCGAGGGGAAAGTTTATTTATGTAAACACCCTGCTCTTAGTGCTGGGTCTGATCTCGACGGACATCATGACGCCTTAAGCACTGAGGGTGGGGTGTATCTGGGTGGTACCCCTAGGGCAGCCCTGTATGGGATAACTGTCCCTCTAAAGTGGCTCCATGGTGGGTGGGGGGCTACCTGGACGAATCATAAATCCTTCGTCTTATGGCGACATTACTTAGATCTTTGGTTGACGACTTAGGCAAGAATAAGGACAAGGAAAAACCTGGTAATTCCTCCATTGTAACTTTGGAGCCTTTTTCAAATGAGCTCCTTGTTACAAACATTCTGCATGTGAAACCAGTCCCTTTAGACTGGAATTATGACACGATATATAATGAATTTTTGTAAATTGGGACATCAAAGAATTAAGAAATAAACTTTTGGCAATCAATTATTTTTTGGTTTTTTTTTGAATTCTGGGTAGTTTTCAACTCTGAATCGGAAGCTCACAGAGCCTTTAGAGAATTTAGGTCAGATTCTATGAGTGTTGGACTTGTAGAGGCAGAAGAGGTCCCTAGAAATCTTGACATTTATAAACCACCAAATGAAATAAAAGATCCTAATAGAATAAGTAAAATCTCCAGATCTCCAGACCCAGCTGTGGTTAATTATCTCAACGCATGGTGAGAGAGGCAACCTCTTCAAGTGAAACAAAAGGTTGGTAAGCCAGAAGATCGGCAATGTTGGGAGCCCAGAAGTAACTCGCTTTGGGCGTAATAGTTTTTTAGTTCATACCAAGACCAATGTTCAGTCGTAATGCTACTAAATTTGAAGCTTGATCCTGAGGGTATGGTAAAAGAGGTAAAACCTCACTATAGTTTTACGTTACGAAGGGTGTTATCTTTAATGAAGATTTACATGAAATGGATAGAGGAAATTTTGGAAATGGATGTGTCCAGACGTGGTTTGGAAGGTTTTTAAAGTGGCCCGCTCTTCGATGCTTATTTTAACATTTATAAATTCTTTCCTGCCATCTGAAATATTCTTGACAGTGAAATCTTGAAAGTTCGTCCCTTATAGACCGAGTGTGCTCCAGTGCTTTAAATGTTTTGGTGGTTTTTGGACACTCCTCTAATGTTTTTGTACCAGAAATAAACTCTGTGAATCGTGTGGCTAGCCTGAGCACGAGGGAATGTTCTGGACCGGTAATGTGCATAAACTGTAAGGGTGAACATCGAGCCCGTGATAAGAAATGTAGTGAATTAAAAAAAGAACAAGAGGCATTACTAAAATCTATTGCTGAACATATCAGTGTGGGACAGGCCAAAAAGCTGTTGGGCAGGAAATCCTATTCGGATGCCTTGAAGGCACAACAATTAAGTATGCTTCTTCTAGTGCCCTTCTGGGTCGGTCCCCCGCTGGTGGGGTTTTACACCCCCTCTAGTGGGACCCCGTGCCCCCTCTGTGGGGCTTCCCCGTCCCCCGCTGGTGGGGTTTCCACACCCCCCTCTAGTGGGACACCCCGTGCCCCCTCTTGTTTTGGGCTTCCCCGTGCCCCACCTGGTGGGACCTCCCATGCCCCCCCTGGTGGGGCCTCGCGTGGCCCCCCAGGTGGGGCTTCCCTGCCCCTCCTGGTGGGGTTTCCCATGTTGTAAAACAGAGACTCTGGTTAAGCCAGGGGACCCTGTTGATTCTAGGGTTCAAACCAGATCTCGGGATGATGACGACTTCTCTGTGTCAGGGACATTGCCTGACATTGAGCCCTCACCTGATCCTGACGTTACAGTGCACCGTGGAGATGACGGTGAGGAGATCGAGGCCCTCCTTATTCGTCAGAAGAGGTCCCTTTCTCCCTCTTCGCCCCATTCATGGTCATTCAGATATCAAAGAAAAAACAAAAGCAAAACTGAAAGGGCAATTGAAGGCCCTTCATCAAAAAGATCTGTAACACCTAGATCTAGATCTAGTAGTACTGGTAAAGCTGATAAGATATCTCTCACCAGGACACAGATTCCTAAATTAGTAGAGAATTTTAAGATCCCTTCCTCTAAATAATGGCTCTCATGCAGTGGAACATCCGTGGCTTTATATCAAATAGAGAGCAAGTTCGGGTTCTGTTTAGGGAACATGATTTATCTGCAATTTGTCTACAAGAGAAAGTTGGGAGAGCACACACCCAATGTGGGGTTTAATTATTCATTTCACAGGTCTTCACCCCTGATAGGTGTACGTGCTCAGGGAGGCACAGGCATCATAGTCCGCAAGTCTGTTAATCACAGGGTTGTTCAATTGAACACTGTGTTGCAGGCTTGTGCAGTCCAAATTTTTAATTATAAATGGATCACAATTGCTCTCTCTACCTTGATCCATCATTAGAAAGTAGATTACAGGATGCTCAGGGTAATCCCCGCCAGCTAGAATTAAACGACCTACAGACACTGATAGACCAGCTTCCTAAACCCTTCATTCTGATGGGAGATTTTAATGCCAAGCACACCCTCTGGGGAGAGCCAAACTGCGACCGGTGGGGTTTAATAATAGAACAGCTGCTTGACTTGAATGACATCACTTTAATGAATGATGGTTCCCTACAAGACATGATGTTTTTCATAATACTGATTCAGCCATTGACCTCACTATCTGCTCTTCGTCTTTGAGGTTAGATTACCAGTGGGTAGTAGACCAGAATGATCATGGCAGTGATCATTGCCCATTCACTTAAAGTTATGGAAAAATATTCCATCTCCATGTTTACCAAAATGGAAGGTAGGGGAGGCTGACTGGGGATTATTCAAAAAATCTACTGAAATTGATCAAGAGATAAATGATTTTCAGAGCCCAACATCTGCTTATGAGTATTTAATCAGTATATTGTTGTGTGGTGCCATGCTGTCTATTCCTCGAACTTCTGGTAAACCTCGGCGTCCTTTAGTACCTTGGTGGAGTGATGCATGCGCATTGAGCCGAAAGATAACTAGAACTTGCTACAAGAGATATCGTAGATACCCTTGCTTGGTAATAAAATTATCTATAAAAGAGCTCTTGCTAAGCAAAAGAAAACATTTAACCAAGCAAAGAGGGAATCGTTTATCAGATATATAAGTGAATTAAATATGATTCGCCGATGTCATTAGTCTGGAACAGAATCCGAAAGCTGCAAGGGAAATTTTTCTCCACCTCCCTTGCCTATATTGAAAATTGATGGCTTCCTCATATCTGATTCTGGAGAAGTTGCAGAAACCTTTGGTAGGCATTTCTCCAATATATCTAGTGCCCTACATTACTCTCCTGCATTCAGGAATATTAGGGACGGTAACCACGGTTGTTCCTGCTGTTAGTTAAATCAGAGTCGTATAATCTTCCTTTCACCATGAAAGAGTTAGATCATGCAATCTCGTTATCTTCCCCAAGTCGTCTCCTGGTGAAGATGATATACTGTACTCAATGATTTTTAATTTGCCTAGAAGTACAAAACAATTTCTTTTAGACATTTTAAACAGTTTTTGGCTTTCCGGAACTTCACCAGAGTCATGGAAGATATCGATTATTGTACCGGTTTTAAAACCTTTTAAAGATTCCTTCCTTCCTAAGAACTATAGGCCAATTGCTCTAACCAGTTGTGTTAGCAAGATTTATGAGAGGATGGTGAATGCTCGACTTGTGTGTATTTGGATTCAAAGAATCTTTTATCTAATCGGCATTTTGGCTTTAGGAAAATAGAAGTACTTCTGACCCTTTGATGTTCCTTTACTACGGGAGAATCAGAATGCTTTTGCTGTGCAAAACCAGACTGTTGCAGTGTTCTTTGACCTAGAAAAAGCCTACGACACTACCTGGCGAGGGGGTATCCTTATGCAACTTGTTGAGTGGGGTATTGTGGGTAATTTGTTCTATTGTCTTAAAGATTTTTTGACAGAACGTTTCCTGAAAGTAAGAGTGGGCTCTTACATTTCTTCTGCCTACCCTCAAGAAGAAGGGTTACCTCAGGGAAGCGTCCTTAGTCCAACACTCTTTAATGTAGCTGTCAACGGCCTACTAGAACAAGTTCCTGTCGGGGTGCATGGTCTGGCCTTTGCTGATGATTATGCAATAATCGTAGTAAGTCTACAGCTGTCGAAAAGCTTGTCAAATGATTTGCAGACTGCTATTAATGCTTCAACATCATGGGCCAGTACTAAAGGGTTCAAATTTTCAGCAGAAAAAACCAAAGCTATAAGATTTTGTCGATTAAGAAGAATGGAAGAGATCCCTACACTGTTTTTAAATGATTCGATTTTACCTTATGAAGATAGCATTAAGTATCTAGGTGTTACATTTGATAAAAAATTAACTTTTACTCAACATGTTAATGAAGTTGTATGTAACGTGAAGCTTCGTCTTAATATTCTTAAAGTCGTGTCTAATTTTAATTGGGGGGCAGATCGATTCACCCTCTTGAGGATGTATCAGGTTTTATGCCTAAGCAAAATTGATTATGGTTGCCAAGTTTATGGTTGTGCGTGCAAGACAACACTGCAGAAATTAGATGTTGTCCATAATATGGTTTTACGTATTTGTACAGGAGCCTATAGAACTTCACCAGTAGAAAGCCTATATGTTGAGTCAGGTTTTCCCCCATTATGTATCCGTAGGGAGGAATTAGGCTTGAGTGTCATATCAAGAGTACTTACGTCAAAGCTGAACCCCAACTATAAGTACGTTAGAGAACCATCTGATAGAGACCCCCCCCCCCAAATAGACCTAGACTGCCAAAGCCGCTTGAAGTTCGACTAGCCAGCTCTGCCAGGGAGGCGGGATTACTACCCCCTTGTTCAGTAGCTGAAATTTCGCCCTCAAAGTTTCCTCCTTGGAATAGGCCACACATAGAAATCTGCCCAATTAGGGAAAGCAGGAGCAACAGTTTCTGGTGATCATTTGTTGGAGGGCAAGTTTCTTGGATCATGCTTCTGAACATGGTGATTCTCATCATATATATACTGATGGCTCGAAGGGTTCTGATGGTGTTGGTTGCTCTGTAGTGACTAGTGATAATATAATTAAAAAGAAGCTTCCATCTAATTCCTCTGTTTTTACAGCTGAACTGCTGGCAGTTTTTGACTGCTCTTAAATATGTTTTTTTATAGTTCTTGTACTAACAAGGTTTTTACCATTTTTACTGACTCTTTGAGTGTTTTATCTTCTCTCAAAAGCCTAGTCTCTTGCCACCCTTTAGTGCAAGAAGTGCAAGATTGGTTTTATCTTTTAATTAATAGAAGAGGATTTTCTGTTAGGTTTTGTTGGGCTCTGTCCCATGTTGGAATTGTTGGGAATGAGCGAGCCGACGCTGCTGCTAATGCAACTAGGCTTAGGCACATTTCCAACATGGGCGTCCCTGTTTGCGATTTTAAAAGTACCATTCGATTTTATTGTAGAGACCAGTGGCAGGCCCACTGGTCTACTTTAGATAATAATCTTAAATTAAAGTCGATTAGGCCTTCTGTTCATCCTTGGCCTCATAGCCGGATGGATAGAAGGTCTGAGATAGTTTTAGCTAGATTACGTATTGGCCACACTAAATATACTCACGGGTATCTAATGATGAGTGGAGCGGATAGGCAGGTTCCTCGCTGTTCCACTTGTCATGTGGATTTGACTGTGGTGCATATTTTGGTGGAGTGCCCTCATTTTGAAAACAAACGTAGAGCTTGTTTGCTGGCAAATAAGTCTCTTGGCGATATTTTAGGTGAAGGTGCTCAGGCAGAGCAAATTATGAAATTTTTAAAAAATATTGGTCTTTTTTATGAATTTTAATTTTTCTCTTAATTGTTTTAGGTTTCTTGTTTGGTTTTTATGAATGAATGATTTGTATGTTAATCGGTTTGTGTATGTTTGTTTGTACGACAGTGACTTTTATTAAAGATATATATGCGCTGAATGGCCCCTCGGCTCCGGCGCTTGGCTATGTGCCAAAAATTTTATAATATATTCTAATCTTATAAACTTTACTGACTTGCAAATATCAAGTATTAAAATACAAATTAAAAATTATAATTATGTGATTTATAATTTATACAACCATCCAAATAAAAAATATGACATTGATAAACTTAAAGATTTATTAAACAATACAAAGGAACCTACATTAATACTAGGCGATTTTAATGCTCATAGCCCAATATGGGACTGTAATTGCACAAACTCAAATAAAGCAGGGAGTAAAATAGAAGATTTAATTGATTCAAACGACATTTGCTGTATAAATGATGATGAAATATCCACATATTTTTCAAGAACACATGGGACTTTATCCTCGGTGGACTTAACTCTATGGTCAACAAGCATAGTTGACAGATTGGATTGGAATGCAGTTGATGACTTGCACACCAGTGATCATTTTCCTATATTGGTTTCCTTATTGCATAATAGTCCTGTAAAACATGTTCCTCATTATTACATTTTTAAAGCAGATTGGGAACAATATAAAAAGCATACTAAAAATATCCCACCATTTGAATATTTCAAAGACCACAATGAAACTAATAAATTTCTAGTTGGTTTCATTACAAATGCTGCAGATAAATCAATACCAAAGACCAAACCCCATCCAACAAAACACAAAGTTCCATGGTGGTCTGATAGGCTAACAGAGTTAATAAACAAACACACTCAATAGGGAGACGATTAGATAATTTGAATAAAAAATTCGCTAAAATAAATACAAAATTTCCAATATTAGAAGGAACTTTGCAAAAAATGACTATATTATTGCTAGAAATTGATACTTTAAAACCTGTATATAACAAAATATCTGCAAAATTTAAAAAGGAAGTAATTCAAGGAAGAATAATTTCTTGGAGGAAATACGTATCAGATCTCTCAAATAATACTCCCATACAAAAAATATGGAAAAAATTCAGAAAAATAAATGGAACCCATGTTAAACCACCTAGACATGCGATATTAAAAGATGGGAAGAGAATACTTAATCCAAAAGAAATAAGCAATATAATAGGAGAAAACTTAGCAAATGTAAGTAGTGATAAGAATTTGGATGAACACTTTCGTACAAAGAAAAATAGTATAGAATTAATAACAATAAATTTTGAAACAAGTGAAGATATATATATAATAGAAAATTTTGTGATTGGAAGAATTGGAATATGCTCTCTTTCGAACCAGTAATAATATGGAAGAATTGGAATATGCTCTCTCGAACAGTAATAATATTTGTTTTGAGATGATATGCCACTTAGCACCTTTGGCAAAGTCATATTTATTACAATTTTATAATTATTTATGGCTTCGGAATTTGTTTCCTGATGAATGGCGTAAAGCTATAATCATTCCTATCCCCAAACCTGGGAAGGATCCAAGCAATGTTAACAATTACAGACCAATATCTCTAACAAGTTGCTTATGTAAATTACTTGAAAAGATGGTGAATGCTCGACTAATGTGGCACATTCGAGAAAATAAAATTTTGACTCCTACTCAATTCGGGTCGCAATGTAACAGGTCTACATTAGATTCTCTCTCTTTTCTAGAAGACCATATACGCAGAGGATTTGAACGAAAACAGGTAACTGTAGCTGTCTTTTTTGACGTTGAAAAGGCTTATGATACTACATGGAGGTATCCTATATTAAAAACTTTACAAAATAACAACATCCGTGGACATTTACCCAAATTCATCCAAAACTTTCTGAAAAAACGCAGTTTTCAAGTGAGAATTGATGATGTATTGTCAAGAACATTTCCACTTGAAAATGGTGTTCCACAGGGAAGTGTCCTTAGTGGCACACTATTTACCCTTGCAATAAATGATATTAGTAAAACTTTACCTACTGGAATTAAAAGCAACCTTTATATGGATGATTTTGCCATCTATTATTCAGCGTCTGGCATTAAACATGCACAACGTATTATTAACAAAACTATAAGAAAAATAGATGAATGGACATCATCTGTAGGATTTAAATTAGCCATACATAAGACACAAGCAATCGCTTTCTACAAAGATAAAAGGTGGAAGAAAAATGAAGAAATAGATTTGAAAATCAGAAGTCATAATATACCAATTGGCCAAACTGCAAAATTCTTAGGATTAGTACTTGACACTCATTTAAACTGGAAAGCCCACATAGCATACGTGAAATCAAAATGCAAAAAAGCTTTAAATCTAATTAGAAAATTATCAAGCACTACATGGGGAGCAGATAGACAAACCCTTACATTGCTATATAAAGCAACTGTACTGTCTATCATTGATTATGGCAGTGAAATATACGGCTCGGCCTCAGACACAACACTGAAATTATTAGACTCGGTTCACAATGAAGGTCTTAGAATATGCTCAGGAGCCTTCAGATCATCACCAACCTCTTCTTTACAGGTTGAATGTGGTGAACTACCTCTCTCTCTCCATAGAGAGTTAGTGACAATGAAGAGTACCCTAAGGATTCAGTGTAGTGATTCTCCAACAAAAAAACTATTTGAATTGCGCGATACATTTATTAACAATCATATACCACCTTTCCCAATAAGAGCTAGAAGACTGTTTGAGTCACTTAAAATATTTATCAAAAAATTACTCGTATACTCCAGAACACCATAGACAACATACAATAGAGCACATAAGCCGAAAAGATCCCCATTACGCAGTATATACGGATGGATCCAAATCAGAATACGGAGTGGGATATGCTGCAGTGTCCAAGGACAAAACATACCAGTTCTCTCTTCCCAACGATGCTTCTGTATTTACAGCAGAGTTATGTGCAATAACATCGGCCATAGAAATAATCAAAGAACACCCCTTTAATAATTTTCTGATTTATAGCGACTCTAGAAGCGCTATAGAAGCCATTAAAAGTTACAATCCCAGAAATGATATTGTGCAACAGATTAAGTTTTTACTCCATAAATTATATAATAAGGGAAAAAATATTGAAATATGTTGGATCCCTGCCCATATCGGAATAAAAGGAAACGAAGAAGCTGATAAAGCAGCCAAGGAGGCAGTCCATATGATGAGATCAAGTATAAACATCCCTATTAGTGACTATATAGCTCATTTAAAAACAATCATTGTAAATAAATGGCAAAATATATGGAGAGAGGAATCAGAAAGTAATAAACTAAAACAAATAAAACCTGATGTTAAAAAATGGAGCTCCATATATCAGAGAGAGAGAGAGACACACAAGTAATCCTGACACGTCTACGTATAGGCCACACTCGTCTGGCACATGGGCACTTGATGAGCAGCCCACGTGACCCTGCTCCAGAGTGCCCACAGTGCAAGGTGTTGATAACTGTCGGACACGTGTTGTGTGAGTGCCCAAGGTATGACCAGCAGAGGCTATCAACCTTTGGTAATAAAAGAATAAAAGAAATTTTGTCAGAATCTTTCTCATTTTCAGTGGTTCCCGTTTTAACGTTTCTAAAGAAATCTGATTTAATTAATAAAATATAATAATCATACAAAAACCTCAGAGTAATTAATGAATTTTAGATCAAATTTTTAAGATTTTATTGACCTGTTATTAATTTTAATACACCTTTTTAATAAGTGTGTATGGAAACGTGAGTAAATGTATTTATTGAGTGTTTGAGTTCTAGCATGAAAGTCTGTGCCCCTGTGCAGTTTTATAATTTATTTTTTATTATACTTCATGACCTATTTGGTACCGGTTCCTGGCCTTTGGCTTAGACCAGGCATTTTATCTAATCCTTCGGGCCAGCCCTATGAGAGCTGAAAGTCAGCTCAGTGGTCTGGTTAAACTATTTTTATAATAATAATAATCATGCATCTACTACGTAGTGGCGTTCTTCTTCAGCCATTGCTTTTCACCAGTGTTATCGTACGCACGTAGAATTCGTTCGTTCACATATACGATTTCGTTTGTTAACGTAAATTCGTGTTAGTGATTTCGTTGTGCTACTTTATCGTGTTGTGTGAGAACCTAATTAGTATATACTACATAACTTAATTACGCACAGTATAGTCATGGGTCCCAAGAAAGTTGCTGAAGTTCACAGAAAGAAGAGAATGCTTTCTATGCAGACAAAAATGGAGATAATAAAAAAGTATGAAGCTGGCTTGCGGTTGAGTGTGATCGCTAAGGAATACGGCCAAAATCGGTCGACGATAGGCACCATCCTTAAGCAGAAGGAAGCCATCAAAGCAGCTACACCATCCAAGGGCGTGACTATTTTGTCCAACAAGAGAAGCCATGTGCATGATGAAATGGAGAGCCTGCTTCTTGTATAGATTGAGGACAAAGAAATCGATGGCGATACGATAACAGCGACGGCAATCTGCCAGAAGGCCAGCACTATTTTTGGCAATTTGATTGCCCAAGCCGAAGACGACAGAGGAGAGAGGACATCGACAGCAACCCCAGAGTGCAAGGCTTCTCATGGGTAGTTCGAAAAATTCCGTAAACGGACTGGCATCCATTCAGTGGCGAAGAAATTGAAATTTTGTAAAATACGTAAAGTATAAAAAAGTAAAAAAAAAAATTTAAATAAAAAAAGAAAAAAAAAATTAATTTTAAGTTTTTTGTAGAGTTAAGTGTTACAGTTTTGTTAACCCTCTTATGCCGAGGCGGTATAATAGAAATTGTCTCCCGTATGCCGGGCCAGTCTGGGAGTGAGCGCGGAAGCGGAAAAAATAATTTTTTCAAAAAATCACAGCGCGCTTAGTTTTAAAGATTGAGTTCAGTTTTGGCTCCTTTTTTTTTCATTGCCTGAAGTTTAGTATGCAACCATCAGAAATGAAAAAATAATATCATTATCATATATAAATAATGCGATATATGATAGCGCAAAAAAAAAAAATTTCATATATAATTGTATTCAAATCGCGCTGTGCGGAAAACGGTTAACTTTTTTTTTTGTATTGTACACTAAATTGCGATAATTTTGATATACAACACATTGTAAAACGATCAAAGCAACACAGAATAAATATTAACACAAAATGATGCATGAATTTGTAATGCGCGGGACGTAAAAAAATGTTTTTTTCAAAAATTCACCGTAAATCTAAATATTGTTCTAGAGACTTCCAATTTGTTTCAAAATGAATACAAATGATTGAATATTATGATACTGTAAGAGTTTTAGCTTAGAATTGCAGTTTTCGACCATTTCGGACGAGTTGAAGTTGACCGAATGTCGAAATTTATATATATTTATTTTATATGCAAATATTTTGAAAATGAGAAGAACTATAACCTTCAAATATTTTGTGTTGTATTCTGCATGAAATTGCGCACATTTTCATATATGAAACTCTATAAAACGCCTAATATGAAAATGAGCAAATATTAGGAGAATGCGATATACGCATTTTGGAGATTTGCGGCCGCGAATCAGAGCGCAGAGGGAAGGAAATTTTTTTTTCTTCAAAAATTCCCCATAAATCTAAATATTGTTCTAGAGACTTCGAATTTGTTTTAAAGTGAAGATAAATGACTGAATATTACTAGACTGTAAGAATTTTAACTTACAATTGCGTTTTTCAACCATTTCGGTTGAGTCAAAGTTGACCGAATGTAGTTTTTTTCCTATTTATCGTGATTTATATGCAGATATTTCAAAAATGAGAAAAGCTACAACCTTCAAATATTTTTTGTTGTATTCTGCATGAAATTGCACACAGTTTCATATCGGGAAAAAGTTTTTTTCAAAAATTCACAATAAATCTTAATATTGTGCTAGAGACTTCGAATTTGTTTTAAAGTGAAGATAAATGACTGAATATTACTAGACTGTAAGAGTTATAGCTTACAATTACATTTTTTGACCATTTCGGTAGAGTCAAAAGTTGACCAAACATGGTTTTTTTTCTATTTATTGTGATTTATATGCAAATATTTCGAAAATGAGAAAAGCTAAAACCTTCAAATATTTTTGTTGTATTCTGCATGAAATTGCACACATTTTCATATATGAAACTCTATAAAACACCTAATATGAAATGGAGCAAATATTAGGAGAATGCGACGTACGCATTTTAGAGATTTGCGGCCGAGAATCGGCGCGCTGAGGGAAGGAAAAGGTTTTTTTCAAAAATTCACCATAAATCTAAATATTGTTCTAGAGACTTCCAATTTGTTTTTAAGTGAAGATAAATGATTGAATATTACTAGACTGTTATGTTTTTTGCTTACCCCACCCAAAAAATATATATATATATATATATAGATATAATATATATATAATATAATATATATAGTATATATATATATATATACCATATATATATATATATCTATATATATATATATATATCTATATATATATATATAGTATATATATATATATATATATATATATATATATAATATATATATATATATATATATATATATATATTCTGTATAAAAAAAAAAAAAAAAAAAAAAAAAAAAAAAAACTACGTAAAAGTAAAAAAGTTAAAAAAAAAAAAAAAAAAATTTACGTAATTTTTAGACATTTGTAAGTTAAGTGTTACAGGTTTGTTAATGTTTTTCGTAAATTTTATTTTTATAGTTTTCCTTAAATTTTCTATGTGTTTTCGTAAAGTTAAGTGTGCGTACGTACGTACGTTATCTGCCGTTTGGCCTCCTCCTCCTCCTCTGCTGCCACTTTCGGAGATAGCCTCACTCGAAAGGTAAGCTTCGACATTTTACGTTACAGTAATAATATTTCTTGTACACTAATTATACACTTTATTTACAGGTTTGGATTTTTATTCTTAATTTAGGTATTGAATGGTCCAAATTATTGTAGTATTTCATTGTTTATAGGTCAATTTAGCTTTATTATGAAATTTAATGGGGTGGTTTTGGAGGGCTTGGAACGGATTAGCCATTTTACATGTAAAATGTGTTCCAAGATACGAAAAACTCATTATACAAAGGCCGCCTCGGAACGGATTAATTTCGTATCTCGAGGTACTACTGTATATATATATATATATATATATATATATATATATATATATATATATATATATATATATATATATATATATATACAGTAGTACCTCGAGATACGAAATTAATCCGTTTCCGAGGCGGCCTTTGTATAATGAGTTTTTCGTATCTTGGAACACATTTACATGTAAAATGGCTAATCCGTTCCAAGCCCTCCAAAACACCCCCCATTAAATTTCATAATAAAGCTAAATGACCATAAAACAATGAAATACTACAATAATTTGGACCATTCAATACCTAAATTAAGAATAAAAATCCAAACCTGTAAATAAAGTGTATAATTAGTGTACAAGAAATATTATTACTGTAACGTAAAATGTCGAAGCTTACCTTTCGAGTGAGGCTATCTCCGAAAGTGGCAGCAGAGGAGGAGGAGGAGGCCAAACGGCAGATAACGTACGTACGTACGCACACTTAACTTTACGAAAACACATAGAAAATTTAAGGAAAACTATAAAAATAAAATTTACGAAAAACATTAACAAACCTGTAACACTTAACTTACAAATGTCTAAAAATTACGTAAATTTTTTTTTTTTTTTTATTTTTTTTTTTTTTTTTTTTAACTTTTTTACTTTTACGTAGTTTTTTTTTTTTTTTTTTTTTTTTTTTTTTTTATACAGAAATTTTAAAACTTCTCACATCCCACTTTCAACGTTCTGTTTTTCATCACTTGGTTCTTCCTTTTTGCTTTCAACTTTGTTTTTTATCACCGGGTTCTTCCTTTTTGCTTACTTCTGCTAATGCTGAAGGCCTCTTTAAAAAATAACTATCCAAGGAAGATTGCTTCTGTCTGCTTTTGACAATGTTCCTGAAACGACTCAGGCAAACGTCTTTGAACTGCGCAAGCATACGACCTGTGTGAGCCTTTTCGGGGTGTCTTTTTTTTTTTTTTCTATGAACGATTGCACTTTATGAAAAGCGGCTGAGACCACCTTAATTTCATCGCCGCTGCTGGAGAACTCCTCTTGAACGACGTTATGTTGCATGGCCTCCAACTCCAGGTCATCCGTCGTAAGCTCCTCTTGGTGCTCCTCGAGAAGGTCGTTGATGTCGTCCTCGTCGACGACCAGCCCCATGGACTTGCCGAGTGCAACGATCTCGTCAAGATCTGGTTGTGAAACAGTTTCGGGATCGTCAACTGTTTCGGACTCAGCAGTACCAGCTTCGCCCACGTCGAATCCCTCGAAGTCTCGGTCGATATGGCAGGAATCAGGCCAGAGTTTCCTCCACGAGGAATTCAAGGTTCGCCTCGAAACCTCCTGTCAAGCTTGGTCGATGAGTCGGATGCATATGATGATGTCAAAATGCTCCTTCCAAAATTCACGCAAGGTGAGGTTTGTGGTATCGGTGATGTCGAAACATCTTTTGAAAAGATGTTTCCTGTACAGCTTAAAGTTCGCTATCACTTGCTGGTCCATGGGCTGGAGGAGAGGGGTGGTGTTGGGCGGAAGAAAAAGAATCTTAACGAAGGAATACTCCATTAGGATATCTTCCTCGAGGCCAGGAGGGTAGGGAGGGGCATTGTCCAACACCAGCAGACATTTCAGGGGGAGGCGCTTCTCTTGCAAAAAACTCTTCACAGTCGGGCCGAAATACAGATTTACCCACTCCGTGAACAAAAGCCTTGTTACCCAGGCTTTTGCATTAGCCCTCCACATCACTGGAAGCTTCTCCTTCAACACTTTGTGGGCCTTGAAGGCTCGAGGAGTCTCGGAGTGATACACCAGTAGGGGCTTCACCTTGCAATCCCCACTGGCGTTCGAACAAAGTGCGAGCGTAAGCCTGTCTTTCATAGGCTTATGCCCGGGTAGCTTTTCTTCATCCGTGATGTACGTCCGACGAGGCATTTTTTTCCAAAAAAGGCCAGTCTCATCACAGTTGAAAACCTGCTGAGAACTGTAGCCTTCCTTAGTCATCATCTCGTCGAAAGTCTTCTTAAATGCTTCGGCCACTTTCGTGTCCGAGCTGGCAGCCTCCCCATGACGCACCACCGAATGGATGCCAGTCTGTTTACGGAATTTCTCGAACCAGCCATGCGAAGCCTTGAACTCTGGGGTTTGCGTTGAAGTCCCTTCCCCTCCATCGTCTTCCACCTTTGCAATCAAATCGCCGAAAATAGCACTGGCCTTGTGAGCGATTGCCGTCTCCGTTACTGTATCGCCAGCGATTTCTTTCTTTTATCCAGACGAGGAGCAGCTGTTCCATCTCGTCGTGCACATGGCTCCTCTTGCTGGACAAAATAGTGATGCCCTTCGATGGTGTAGCTGCTTTGATGGCATCCTTCTGTTTAAGGATGGTGCCTACTGTCGACGGATTACGGCCGTATTCCTTTGCGATCACACTCAATCGCATACCAGCTTCGTACTTCTATATGATCTCCATCTTTGTCTCCAGAGACAGCATGCGCTTCTTTCCGTGAATTTCAACTTTCTTGGGACCCATGACTACGTTAATTTACGTAAAGTTACACAAATACGTAATAATACAGTCTTCGCACAACACGATAATATGTACTGCAACGAAATCACTAACCAATTTACGTTACTAAACGAAATCGTTGGAGCGAACGAATGCCGAATGCGTACGGTAAAGTTTCGGGTGCAAAGTGGCCGAGCTAAAGCACGCCAACACGTAGTATGTATGTATAGAAGATGCATGATGGGAGGGATGCTGTCCAATTAGAGAGAAGGATCTCATGGCTTGGCTAGCATCAGGAACCAATGGGAGAGCAGGAGGATGGTGGCGAGTCTACGATAACTAAGATGGCGGCGTGCGGCGCGAGTTTCAAAATTGTTATCCGGGCGAATCTCGGACTTTCAGAATCCTTTCGTATCTTGAAAACTTTTCGTATGTAGAGCAGTAAAATTTTTCGTCTTTGCTTTCGTAACTTGGATTTTTCGTAAGTTGAGCCTTTCGTATCTCGAGGTACTACTGTATATTATATATATATATATATATATATATATATATATATATATATATATATATATATATATATATATATATATTATATATATTTATTTATTTATTACATTTTTCAATTCTGGTACGAATACAAAAATAAAAGGAATGCAGGTGACAGTTTTCTTTTTGCATACAATGAAATACCATATAATATCATGCACGATACAGATATATAAAAAACTTGTAATAAATATAAAAATAAATATAAAATAAATGCAGAATACTCCTAACGCTAATCCTGACTCTTCGTTCTATTCTTGTTTTCTCCCTCCTCCATTGAAGAGTCTTGCATTTTTTTCCTCTCAACATGACGAGGTACAGGTGGAGGAGGGAGACGCGCGCCCTTACTGCCGAAGGGACGCGCGGTCCCGTGCGCCCTCCGCTGTCTGTCGCTGAGGTGCACTCCAATAAAAGACTGCAGTGTGGTATTTGCTGTCACACTCCCTGAACCTGCATAGAGCTATTTTGCAGGTGCGACAGAAGAACCGGGTGTCTCTCCTTCTGCCATTCATATGGCACACCCGGCACCGTTTCTGCCTGCGTCCTTCTAAATAGGAGTTCCAGTGTGTGATCCCCTGGCTGCAGCCGACACACAGGGTCCACTACCCGACGAGAACAGGGGCGGCGGCAGTAGGGGCGGTGGCAGCAGGGGTGTTGGCAGCAGGGGCGGCAGCATAGTGGAGAAGACCCCCGGAATACACTAAGAAGTCCATGACGTATCCAGTGTTGGACTCGGTAATAAAAAAATTCATTCCATATTTCTTTGGCTTCTTGGGGTTATACACTTTAATACTTAGACATCCTTTGTAAGGCATCATCCCCTCATCCAAAGAAAGGTTCTTTGCAGGAACCACGAGTTTTATGCAACGTTCACGAATGTATTCCAACATGGGGCGCACTAAGATGAGGCTATCGGAGTTATTCCGGGGTATGGCCCTTCGGTTGAAGTCGTTGAAATATCTGTCCAATGCCAGGAAAGTATCACGGGGCACAACGCCGGGCACATTGGGCGTACCTAAAAAAATTACGCCTCCAATATTGCCTGACGTCTGCAGCAGGCATCAATCCAAAAAAATGTGGAGCCCCGACAAATGCGCCATGTCAATGAGATTGCAGCCCCACCAGCGATACGATAATGTCGTGCGCAGTTCATCACGGCAGTACCGAGCGTAGTCCGCCGTCTCTGCTACCAGGTACTCCAGCAATTCCTGCGTAAGGAACAGCTGGATGAACCCCAGAGCAGTGAGAAGAACAGGTACGGTGAACCCATTTGTTGCTGTGAATGGGTGCATGTTAGGTGGGGTGGGGTCCTCCGTCCACCCCTCGTCGCTCTCGGACGAACGCGTGGGCACGATTTCGCACACGAAACCCCCCAACCGGCCCATCTCCCTCACTTAGGCCTTCGCTGTCTGTATCGTCATCCGTGATAAAACTAGACCCCATATCCTCATCCTCCTCCTCAGATTCCCGCCCCCTCATATGCACTAAA
Source organism: Macrobrachium nipponense (assembly GCF_015104395.2). NCBI lineage: Eukaryota > Metazoa > Arthropoda > Malacostraca > Decapoda > Palaemonidae > Macrobrachium > Macrobrachium nipponense. The sequence continues at coordinate 4,036,903 of NC_061094.1, forward strand.
ACCACTAAATTCGAGCTCACTTTCGGGATGTGAGCCTCGAACGGGACATTGTTGGGCTATTAATCGTCACTGACATCGGGAGTGATGTCCTCATCACTGGATGACCAACCGCCATCAAAAAGAGGACTTGCGACATACTCCCAATCGAGCTCCGATAAGTACTCGTCTATGTCCCTTGGTTGGAGGCCTCCCAAACTTCTATGAATGCCCCTAAGGATGCCCCGATGCTTCCTAGGGGTTACTAAAGGCATATGAGACACGTTGTGATCCTAAACCACTTTCATCCACACGTGGTCACACAGAACGGCATAGAGGAGCGAGGTCATTCTGGGTGCTTGGTCCTTCGCCAGCATCCAAGTCCAAATACGCCTCATAGCTACAATCCTTCCAACTGGGTAAAACGCACCTTTTGCGTTCCATACGCCGTTGAGACATCTCTATGAACGTCCTGTAGCAACACAAATATTCAAAGTCTCGCACAAGTTCGGAAAAACACGATTGCGGCAAAAGATCGCTCTCGGACGACGCGTCGCTGATGCTGGCTGATGCGAGAAGGAGGCATTTCGCGCATGCGCACTTGGGTCACGCTTCTAAACAAAACAACAGCTTGATCCTTGAACTCCCAGCATCCTCCAAGGCGCGAGATTCAAAAGTTTTCAGCTGGTAGGCCTATAAGTATTTTTCCGCGAATTTAAAAAAAAAACTTTTTTCATGTCGACGTATAATACGTCCAATCAGCACCCGGGAGACATTTTATCTCGACGTTTAATACGTCCAATCGGCTTAAGAGGGTTAATGTGTTTTGTAAAGTTTAGTTTGTTTTTCTGACATTTTTTTATGTGTTTCGCAAAGTTAAGTGTACGTATCTGCTGTTTGTCCTCCTCTGTCACCACTTTTGGAGATAGCCTCACTCGAAAGGTAAGCTTCCACATTTTACTACATACGTACATATGAACGTACAGTATTTCTTGTATACCATGTACACTAATACACTTTATTTACAGGTACTATGTAGTACATATTAGCCAGTAGTATATCCAAGTTAGGGTATTAAATGGTCCAAATTGTTGTAGTATATATTTCATTGTTTATAGGTCAATTTAGCTTTATTATGAAATTTACTGGGGTGTTTTTGGAGGGCTTGGAACGGATTAGCCATTTTACATGTACAGGCGGCCCGCGGTTAACGGCGCAATCACTCAACGGCGAATCGGTATTACGGCGGTCGTCAAAATATTCATTAAAGAAATAAGGCATTTAAAAGGTATCTTTACGGCACAATTTTCAGTTAACAGCGCCGCTAGTGCCGTTGTCTAACGAGTTCATACATTTGTAGAAATGCCGTTCAGACCATAAAGGTTATGCAAATTATATTAACAAATTTTATTGAGAGTTATTACGTAGGTATTAGGGTAAAATATATGCCTCTGACGCTGTTCTATGCCGAAAATATCGAGTTACATAAGTGCAAATTTAGCTATGGAAGTGTCGATTTATAAATGTTCATGCTTTTGTTTAAAATGTGTATGGAAATGTATTACGTGAAAGGTATTTTTATTTCTGTACAGAAATATGATACAAAGGCAGCTTTTGAAACTGCCCTTCACGTTATCAAAAACGATGTTTTTTCATGTTCTTTCTTGTGGGCCGCTGCCTGCCGCTCTTCCGAAAATATCGATTTAAAAAAAAAGAGTGCAAATTAGCGATCGACGTGTCGATTTTATAAATGTTTATGCTTTTATGGTTAAAATGTGTATGAAAATGTATTACGAATAGGGTATTTTTATTTCTGTGCAGAAATATGATAAAATGGCAGCTTTTGAAACTGCCCTTCAAGTTATTGACTACGATGTTTTTTCAAGTTTATTTTTGTATGCCGCCGTCTGCTGCTCTTCCGAAAATATAGAGCTAAAAAGAGTGCAAATTTAGCAATAGATGTGTCGATTTTTTAATTGTTTATGCTTTTATGTTTAAAATGTGTATGAAAATATATTACGTAAAGGTATTTTCATTTTTGTACAGAAATAAGATACAAATTAAGGCAGTTTTTGTAACTACGCTGCACGTTGTCAGGGGATGTTTTTTCATGTTCGTTCTTGTCTGCCAGTTCCGAAAAATGCATTGTGTTATTTTATTAATTATGCATCTTTTCCATAAATCCTTTAAAAAGTTATACATTATTTCACTGTATCTAAGAATATTGTTTGTGGGCACAATTTTCAGTGTCGAAAATGATAACAATGATTGCAGGTCCACAATAATATCGCATGTGAAGTATATAAAGTGTTTAATGATAAGAGCTTTCGAACCCTGCACCAGGTTCATCCTCAGCAAAGTGAACATTATGAATTTAAAAATCTTTCGAAGTAAACTTCTGAATAGGACAATTATTCCACTATGACGAACGCAAATGAAGGAAGCGCTCAACAGCCCAACTAGGTGATTCCGTTGTTGTTCGAATTCCTGCTGGTTATTCTGCTGGAACGTCTTGTTGGCTGTGATAATGCTGCATGGTGTTCCCTTGGCGATGTGGCTGTAATAATGCTGGACATCACGTCCCCCGTGTTGTAATCTGTCTGAGGGAGGAGAGCAGAAGAGGGGGCAGCATCAGGCGGAGAAAAAACAGAGCTTGTCTTAAGATTAAAATTTTTAACAAAGTTTTTGAGAATGCAAAAATTGACTAATGGGTCTTCCCCAACGAACGACTTGTTACCGTAAAAAGCTTGTCCTAAGTTTATGGCGGCACCTTCCACTAGTCTTCTTGTTTGGACATTGTTATTTTTAAAAATTATGTTAGATCCATCCCAATTCGGTCTATGGTTGTTCTTAAAAGCATGAGAGACTATTGCATTATTCTGTGCATGAAGTGCATAAGCTCGTTTGTGTTCCCTTAATCGGGTCGGTAA